>NC_046190.1:41192057-41277616 GCF_011004875.1 Balearica regulorum gibbericeps | reverse complement strand
GGGCCTCCACAACCTCTCTGGGCTACCTGTGCCACTGCCTCACCACCCTCACAGGGAAGGATTTCTTCCTAACATCTAATCTCAATCGACCCTCTTTTAGTTTCACCCCATTCCCCCTTGTCCTGTCACTACACTCCCTGATGAACAGTCCCTCACCATCTTTCCTGTAGGCCCCTTCAGGTACTGGAAGATGCTCTAAGGTCTCCCCAGAGCCGCCTTTTCTCCAGGCTGAACCCCAACTCTCTCAGCCTGTCCTCATAGCAGAGGTGCTCCAGCCCTCTGAACACCTTCAGGGCCCTCCTCTGGACTCTCTCCAACAGCTCCATGCCTCTCCTGTACTGGGGCCCCCAGAGCTGGACACAGTACTCCAGGTGGGGTCTCACCAGAGCGGAGTAGAGGGGCAGGATCCCCTCCCTCGACCTGCTGGTCACGCCTCTTTTGATGCAGCCGAGGACACGGTTGGCTTCTTGGGCTGCCAGTGCACACTGCCGGCTCATGTTGAGCTTCTCATCAATCAATACCCCCAAGTTCTTCTCCTCGGGGCTGCTTTCAATCCATTCCTCGCCCAGCCTATAGTCGTGCTTGGGATTGTGCTGACCCACATGCAGGACCTTGCACTTGGCCTTGTGGAACTTTATGCGGTTCGCACAGGCCCACCTCTCCAGCCTGTCAAGGTCCCTCTGGATGGTGTCCCTTCCCTCCAGCGTGTCAACCACACCACACAGCTTGGTGTCATCGGCAAACTTACTGAGGGTGCCATCGATCCCACTATCCATGTCACCAAAAAAGATGTTGAACAGTGCCAGTCCCAGTACTGACCCCTGAGGAACACCACTTGTCCCTGTTCTCCACTTGGACATTGAGCCGTTGATCACAACTCTTTGAGTGTGACCATCCAGCCAATTCCTTATCCACCGCGTGGTCCATCCATCAAATCCATGTCTCTCCAATGTAGAGACAAGGATGTCATGCGGGACAGTGTCAAATGCCTTGCACAAGTCCAGGTAGATGATGTCAGTTGCCCTTCCCTTGTCCACCAGTGCTGTAACCCCATCATAGCAGGCCACCAAATTTGTCAGGCACGATTTGCCCCTAGTGAAGCTGTGTTGGCAGACGAGAAGGCTGATGGGGAACTCATGCCAGCCTGTCAGTACTGACAAGGAGGACATGGAGAATCCAGAGCCAGTCTCTTCACCATGGTGCATGGTGGGAGGACAAAGGACCATGGGAGGCACGTGAAAGAGGAGAGGATCAGCCAGCACATATGGAATAACTTTTCCCCATGAGCTGAGCCAAGTGCTGGAACAGGTCACCCAGAGAGGTTGTGCAGTCTCTGTCCTTGGCAGTTTTCCAACTCGCACTGAATCAGCCTTGAACCACTTGGTCTGACCCTGTTTCTGACAGGTTAGAGGGCAGGCTGCCTGAGGTCCCTTCCACCTCAGGTCTCTGAGGATCCTATGGGGATGCTGGGCCCTATTTCCAACTGGATTTCTGCAGATGTTTATGGGGCATGAAGCCTCCTGTGCTGTAGGTGACCATCTAAACCAAGCCCTCAAGCAGTGAAGAGAGGTCGACACCTGAGTGGGACTCGCTCTGTGCAAAGACTGGGGAGTCCTGGGCAGGGAAGGTTTTGGGGGCACGGGGCTCTGTGCAAGACCCCATATGATCTTGTTTTAATGCCTGTAGGCCTGTCAGATGTCAGTAAATGGCATGGAAATGACAGGAAGGAGATCTGAAGGCAAAGAGCCAACGACAGGTGTCGACGGAGTCTTCAGCTTTTTTTTTTTTTCTGTCTTTGGAGGGGGATTGCCTTTTCCCAGAACTGGGAATAGATGTAGGACACGAATGCTTTCAGCTCAAGGGACAAAGAGACCTGGTGCCAGTGTAGATGCCCTGGGAAGCCCTGCCCAGCCTCCACCTGCAGCTTGCAAGGGGCTCTGGTCTCCCACAGGTCCTCTGTGACAGATGCCAATCCCAGGCCAGCACCTCAGGTACACGGGGGCCCCTCAAAGTGGCACTGCCTCTTCATGCTCAGACAAATGGGGTCTGCATGGGAAGGGGCACATGGGGTTTTGGTTTGGGTTTTTTTTTTTTTTACATTGAAATCATCTAGAAGGAAATGTTCATCAGGTGAATCCTTGGAGTGTTTGTAAGAACTGGCAATGTTTTCCCACCATGACAGACTGGGAATTTCCAGGAAGTGGACTAACGGCAGCAGCAGAGGTATTTACCTTCCCCTGTCCTTGCATTACCACTACGCTGTCTATTCTTTCATCTCCCTCATCGCTCAGGTGTTTCCACCTCTCCTGGTTCAATGGCCATGCCTAAGGACATCATTGCAGCAGACTATCTGGACATACGCCCTTCCCATTGCTCCCAGGTTTCCTCCTCCACTTGCTCTTTGGCCATTCAGATGCCTCTCAACTCTCTGGTTTCTGCTTGGAGCTTCAGGGAGTTAGATTTCTGCTTGGAGCTTCAGGGATGACACCTCATGGCCTCCCCCACGGTGGGTGCAAGGAGGCAACGATGCCCCATGGCCATGAGGACAACATGTCTCCTCTGAGACCTCTGTGGCAGGGACATCAGCCATAGCCAAGGGGGCAAAGCCCTCGGTTCCATCGGGGCCTTTCAGCCTTGCCAGCACCCTTGGCCATCGGCACCACAGGCCATCCTACACTGCCCCACGCCTCTGCCTGTTTCCCTGCAGGCTGCAGGCACCCAACGCGCTTCCCCACCTTCTTCTCACCCCATGCTATGGCCCTACCTGGACTGCTCTCTCTCCCTCCTCGCCACATGTTCCCTCAAACACAAAGCCATGGGCTCCTCCAGACTCCCTCCGAGTCACTTTTTGCACCACAGCACTGCCCTCAGAAGGACAGTTCTTCAGCCTCACCTCCGCTCGGCACCTCCAAAGCTGCAGTTTCTCGTGCTTTTCCTTTCCCATGCTCTTGCCCACGACCAAAAGAATAGTGCCATCACCTCAGAAAGGAATTTTCCAGCTGTCCCGAGGTACCCCTATGCTTCCCTCACCCTCCACTTCACCAGGATGAAGCAGCCCAGCTCTCTCAGCCTCTCCACACACGACCCCTAACCCTGTCTTGGCAGACTTTCTCTGCCCACGTGACAGTTCCTCCCCATCCCTCCAGAACGGGGAGCCCCCCACCCTGGGACACACCACTGCAGAGGTGGCCACACACCAGTGCTGAGTCAAGCTGGAGAAGAAGTGCCCTTGCCTGGGTGGCCACACGCCTCCCAGGGCAGCCCAATGTGCTCCTGGCCATCTTCCTGTTTAGCACCACTGGCTGCTCTATCATCCCTCCTAATGCCCAAAGCCTCCTCCTTGAGGCCGCTCCTCCACCAGTCATGGCCAAACCTGCCTTGATGGACGCGTGTTGTGGTTTAACCCTTCTCACTCATGATGTCCTATGGAATGGAAGATCTGTTTTGTCAGCTGCTGTCAGCTGTCCCTGCCATGTTCCTTTGTACATTCTTATACACTCCCAGCCTACTTGCTGGTGGAGCTGCATGAGAAGCAAGGGAAGACTTGATGCTGTGCCTGTGTCTTTGTATGCCTTGTCTTTGTAAAACCACTTCAGGTTTCTCTTGGTCAAATCCCAGAGCTTCTCATGGTCTCTTTGAAGTGAAGCTCCATTGTGTCGGCGGTTAATGTGTGTGTGTAGATGGCTCACCTGACCTGTCGTGCCTCTTTGAAGATCACAACGATAGGAATTAAAGGATATGATAGAGAACAAATGAAAAGAGGAGGTACTAGTTAAACAAAATGCTAAAGCCGGAAGCCCTGCTTAATGGTGAGCTTGCAGACAGCCTGTTGGTCAGGATTAGGAAAGCAGATAAACATGGGTGACCTTTTATTGTGGGTCTGTTATTGACTGCTTGATCAGGAAGAAGATGAGGCCTTCTTCAGGCACCTGGAAGAAGACTCATGTTCTCACACCTTGTTCCTCCTGGTCTTGGAATTGAACCACCTTGGTAGCTGCCTGAGGGCAATATAGCAGGGTAAAACCTATCCAGAAGGCTTCTGGAGGACATCAGTGAGAACTTCCCAAGTGTGTGCAGATGGCATTTGGAAAGCCAAAGCTCAACTCGAGCTGAATCTGCTGAGCGACCTGAAGGACAACAAAACCCGTTTCTATGACTACATAAAGAGCAAAAGGAAGACTATTCAAAACGTACATGGTATCTGGTCCAGGATATGGAAAAGCCCGAGACAGTCAAGGTCTTCCTGACCACAGGCTGTCCTGCTAGGACCAAATTTCAGGTATCTCATGGAAATTGGGAACGAGGAAGACTTCACCTTGGTGCAGGAGTCTCAGGTTAGGGAACATTTCAACAAAGCGGCCATACCTGAGCCTACGGGAACTGAGGGGATGCACCCACGAGTGCGGAGGGAGCTGGCCAATGTCACTGCGAGGCCACTCTGGACTTTCTTTCAAAGGTGGTGGTTACTGGGAGAGGTTCCTGCTGACTGGGCAGAAGTAAATACCAACACTATCTCAAAGAAGGGCAAGAAGGAGGATGTGAGGATCTTTCAGCCTGTCTCCTCTAGCATCCCCCGAGACACACTGATGAAGTAGAGGTTAGAGAAGTAGAGAGTGATGTGGATGGAGAAGTGACTGAACTACCTGGCTCAGAGGATCGTGACCGTGGCACAAAGCCCAGCAGGAGGTACCATGAGCTGCGGTGCAGGCACCAAAGCTCGGCCCTCAGTCTGGGAGTTGCCAGCAGGCAGTGTCAGTGGCTGCAGCACCCAAGAGACCCACGGCCCCGTGCGCAGCAGCGAGTCCTGTTCTGAGCATGGGGAGCTGCTCTGGCCAGAGAGGAGCTGCTGGGAGCACTGCATTGGTGCTGTCCACCTGTGGCATACAAGGGTGTGAGTCTGATGTGTGGCTGAGGGAGGCCCTCCCACTGACTCACGAAAGGAGCCCCTTGCTTTCTGAACTCCTTCTCAGAGAGGAACCTAGGTGCGGCTAGGTCCGGTCTGAGTCCTAGACTTGGTCAACGGTTTATGCCTAAAGGTGTGTAGCCATATGTCACAGTCACCGTTTGCCTGTCAGAGCCCCCTCCAGGACTGTCACTGAGACAGTTTTGCAAAGGTGAATCAGACAGAAATTTTATTAAAGCAACAGCAAGGCTTTTGACACCGTCTCTCATACCATCCTCGTTTCAAGTTTCGGCAGTGTGGGTTGGAGGAGTGGACAGTGAGGTGGTAGAGAAGTGGCTGAATGGCAGAGCCCAGAGGGTTGTGATAAGCGGCGCAGAGTCTGGTTGGAGGCCTGTAGCTAGTGGTGTGCCCCAAGGGTCAGTGCTTGGTCCTGCCTTATTCAACATAATCATCAGTGACCTGGACGAGGGGACAGAGTGTACCCTCAGCAAATTTGCTGATGAGACTAAGCTGGGAGGAGCGGCCAACACACCTGAAGGCTGCGCTGCCATTGAGCGACATCTGGACAGACAAGAGTATTGGGTGGAGAGGAACACCATGAAATTCAAGAAGGGCAAGTGTAGGGTCCTGCACTTGGGGAACAACAAGCCCAGACACCAGTACAGGGTAGGGCTTGGCCTGATGGGAAGTAGCACGGCCGAGAAGGACCCTGGAGTCCTGGTGGACAAGCAGCTCTCCATGAGCCAGCAATGTGCCCTCATGGACAGGAAGGCCAATGGTATCCTGGAATGCATTAAGAAGAGCACGGCCAGGAGGTCAAGGGAGGTTCTCCTCCCCCTCTACTCTGCCCTGGTGAGGCCACGTCTGGAGTTCGGTGTCCAGTTCTGGGCTCCCCAGTTCAAGACAGACAAGGGACTACTGGAGAGAGTCCAGCAGACTGGAGGGCTGCGAGGATGATGAGGGCACTGGAGCATCTCTCGTATCAGGAAAGGCGGAGAAAGCTGAGTCTTTTAATGTGGAGAAGAAAAGACCGAGTTGGGATTTCATTAATGCTTATAAATATCTGAAGGGCGAGTATCAAGACTAAGGAGCCAGACTCTTTCCAGAGGTGCCCAGTGACAGGACAAGGGGCAATGGGCACAAACTGGAACACAGGAAGTTCTATCTCAACATGAGGAAAAACATCTTCACTCTGAGGGTGACAGGCTGCCCAGCGAGGTTGTGGAGGCTCCTTCTCTAGAGATATGTCTGCATACAATCCTGTGCAACCTGCTCTAGGTGATCCTTGTTTGATTGGAGGGTGGACTAGATGATCTCCAGAGGTCCCTGCCAACCCCTACCAGTCCGAGATTCTGTGATTCGGTGACCCGTGATCCTTCTCCTGGCTCCGGGCTTCTATTGATGCCACTGGCATTAAACTGGGAGGAGTGAGATGGATTGAGGTTCCCCTCCCCCGGCCACTTTAGTTTAAAGCCTTCTTCACCAGCCTGGCAAGCCTATGGCTGAAGATGCTCTTCCCCTTCTCTGACAGAGGGATCCCATCAGCCCTCGGTAGACCAGGTTTCTCAAAGCCAGTCCCATGGCCTTAGTAGATGAACTCCTGGCTGTGGCACCAGTCAGCAACCAGTGGGGCAACCATTTGTTGACCAATTCAAACCCCTTCCCTTTGACCAGGAGGATGGATGAAAAACCTGTGTGGGCTCCAGAGTCCCTTCCCACCGCTCCCAGGGCTTTGTCATCCTTCTTGATACTCCTCAGGCTGCTCCTGGCTGTTTCACTGGTGCCCATGTACAACAGCAGCAACGGAAAATGGTCAGTGGCCTCTAGGAGGCTTGGTAGTCTCCCAGTGACATCCCCGATCCGAGTCCCTGGTTAGCAGCACACCTCTCTAGAGAGTGCCTCAGGTCAGCAGATGGGTGCCCCTGGGCCTCTCTGAAGAGGGTCGCCTACTGCTATAAGCCGTCGCTTTTTCTCAGTTGCGCTGGTTGTTATACGGGGAGCAGCTCGGGCTGCCTTCCTCAGCTCCAGCGTCTCTCCTGATGTGGCGGGTCTTTCCTCCTCAGCCTGCAGAGCGGTGAAGAGGTTCTGCAAGGGCACCTCAGGCTTCTCGTGTGGTGATCGCTTGGTGATGGGTCACCCCAAGCAGGGAGAGCCATCTGCATGCAAACATTCACAGCTGAGTACATGGAGCTTCAGTCCAGGGGGACCTGGAGAAACTCTGGGATTTGGCCACCAGAAACCTCTTCAGTTTCACAAGGAGAAGTGGCCAGTGCTGCGTGGAGGGGAAGGATAACCCCGTAGGTCAGGGCCAGCTGGAACCTGACCGACTGAGCAGTGAGCCTGAGGAGAATGGCATGGGCACTACAAGGGACAGCACTACATGGCATGGGCACTACAAGGGACGGAGCCAGTGGTGGATGCTCACCATGAAGAAGGCCAGCTGCACAGGGGGATGGATATCTTGCGAGGAGCATGGCCACCCAGACCTCTTGACTTTTGCTCCCCCTGCAGTGAGCCGTGGTGTAGCCACAGCTGGACCAGCGTGTCCCTCTGTGGGAATTCCTGCTCCAGGCTGGTGGAGAGGAACTGGGGAGGTCTGCACATGCCCTGTACTTTTGGGCCCAAACCCCATCGATGCCCACCTCTTCCATCTCCACACCACCCCAAAGGCATGCTGTCCTTGGAGAACTACCGTGCTCTCCAGACAGCTCCAGATTCCCCTCCTAGAAGATGGGTGTCTTGAATGTCACCTGGGGGAAAGCCCTGGGTACATCCCGCACTCACACTCACCCGCACTCACATCTTCACTCTCACTAGACTTTGACTCATAAATCTACTCCTATGTCTCTAAAAGGTCACAAAAAGAAATTGAGCTTTTTAGTCCCAAAGACAGAGAGGAAGAGGAACTTCAGGGGTGCAGCTCCTCAGGCCTCTCTGGAGAAAGAGCCCAGCCTGAAAGCACTGCACCGGGAGGATCCCACTTTGTTACAGAGGTACTATGAGAGAGGCTCGCTCTGAGCAGTGCTAACGCACTTTAGTAAGGGCAGCAGGTGACGCAAAACAGGTACATGCCTCGGATGAAGTGACACGAATGTCCACAGTTCTCTAGGAACATAATAACCATCAATGACAATAACAACAGCAATAATGATAATAATAATGATAGTTAAAAAAAAGAAATTAAACAAAAAACAAACAAGAACAACAACAAAAACCCCCAAACCCACAAAACCCAAAAAATTCAAACCCAGTCTGTAATCAGACAGTTTTAGAATCAATTGTGGAGATAGGTGGTAAACATTTCCCTACAGAAAAATGTCCATGGAATCACTTTCTTGATGGCATCTTTGAGCTCCTGGTTCCTCATGCTGTAGATGAGGGGGTTCACTGCTGGAGGCACCACCGAGTACAGAACTGCCATCACCAGATCCAGGGATGGGGACGACATGGAGGGGGGCTTCAGGTAGGCAAACATGGCAGTGCTGACAAAGAGGGAGACCACGGCCAGGTGAGGGAGGCACGTGGAAAAGGCTTTGTGCCGTCCCTGCTCCGAGGGGATCCTTAGCACGGCCCTGAAGATCTGCACATAGGACACCACAATGAACACAAAACAACCAAAAGCTAAAAATGAACTAGCCGCAAGAAGCCAAATCTCCCTGAGGTAGGAGTGTGAGCAGGAGAGCTTGAGGATCTGGGGGATTTCACAGAAGGACTGTCCCACAGCATTGCCCTGGCAGAGGGGTATGGAAAATGTATTGGCCGTGTGCAGAACAGAATAGAGAAACCCACTGCCCCAGGCAGCTGCTGCCATGTGGACACAAGCTCTGCTGCCCAGGAGGGTCCCATAGTGCAGGGGTTGGCAGATGGCAACGTAGCGGTCGTAGGCCATGACAGTGAGAAGGTAAAACTCTGTATTAGCAGAGAAAACAAAAAAAAATACCTGGGTAGTACATCCTGCATAGGAGATGGCCCTGGTGTCCCAGAGGGAATTGGCCATGGCTTTGGGAAGAGTGGTGGAAATGGAGCCCAGGTCCAGAACAGAGAGGTGGGAGAGGAAGAAGTACATGGGGGTGTGGAGGCGGTGGTCACAGGCTATGGTGGTGATGATGAGGCCGTTGCCCAGGAGGGCAGCCAGGTAGATGCCCAGGAAGAGCCAGAAGTGCAAGAGCTGCAGCTGCCGTGTGTCTGCAAAGGCCAGGAGGAGGAACTGGGTGATGGAGCTGCTGTTGGACATGTGTCCATTCTGGGAAGATGGGACTGGTGACAGAGGAGAAGACATGGACACGTGAGGGCAGACTCTCTGAGCCAGTCTATGCCGTTTCCCTTAGATATCCCCTACAATGGCTTCTCTTTTGTTGGGGAACCTTCCTTCAGATTCTTTTAGTGAGCTCAGGTTTGTGCTGCTCGGTTATGAGCAGGGCCCTGCCCATGAGCTCCAGAGCAGTTAGACCTGCGCTATCGCAGTGGTGTCAAACAGCCCGGGCATTGACTAGGCATTCCTGGCAATGGGTGCCTTTGGTTGAGTGAGAGGTCTTTGCTTCAGTGACTGCATGGGAATTGTCCCTATTTACTGTGGTGTGATGAAGTCAGCACCCAGGCCGCCTGTCTCTGAGAGGGAAGAGCCCAGGGAGGATCGCAGCCCTTCCAGCTCTGGCCTCCTGAACAGCAAAGCCTGTGCCTGAATCTCTCACGGCTGAGACAGATCCTTTCTCAAATCAAGTTGCCACCTACAACATCGTCACCCCAGGGAGATGCTCAGCTGCCCGGGGTCTCCTGAAGGGACAATCAGCTTGTTTCCAAGTCCCACACACTGCATTGCCCAGAGACCCCAGGGTCAGTGCCTGAAATGCATCTGAGGCACTCCCCACACCCCCTTGCCCCAAAATCCAGACCTTCCAATAGCAACAAAAAAAAGGAGGAGGAAGAAGAGAGGGAGCAAAGAAAAAGAAAAAAAAAAACAACCACAAAAAGAGAAGCAGCAGCACCCTGATCTTTCTGCAAATGGGGAAAAGGAGAGAAAGAGGGGCAGGTACTCAGTGAAGCCTCCTTACGCAGCAGAGCACAGCTCCTTCCAGTTGGTGACATCCCAGGCCAGTTGCTCTCAGTCCCTTTTCTCTGCAGAAGGCAATCAGAACATGTCGGCAGGGATGCACGTCTGCTCTACTGGAGCTCTGGCTGCAGAGGAGGCAGCTCCTGTCCTGGACCCTGTGGCCTTGAGGGCAGAGGCTCTGCTGGGTGGGCGGGCAGATGAGGCTGGGCAGCTGATGTGGGGCTCTCTGTAAGCCAAATTTGGTCTGTGATTTATAAATCTCTAAGTGAAACAGACTTTGAGTTTCAGTTCCTCCTCCCAAACTAAGAGAATAATTTCCACGTCCAAAACCTTCCCCGCACCCCTGAGACCACTGAGAGCAGAAGATGGAAAGAACAGGCTCCTTCCCTTTCAGGTAAACCCTGCCTTGATGTCCTTCTTCAAAAGCCTCCTCTGCCAAAGTGACCTGGAGCTGTGAGCAGCGCTGTCCTACGCAGCAGCCTCTCAGCAGAAGCAGGAGCAGCAGAACCCTGCCTTGCCCTGCCGGGGGTTGCTCCTTCTACCCACAGCTTCTCCCCAGTGCTGTGGGAAGCTCTCGGGGAAGGCTGAGTGCTGACCCTGGCAGGCGGCAGAGTCCCTGCCCCGGCACACAGCCCCTGGGGCGCAGGGACCCTGCTCGCAAGGACAGCCCTGGGCACCCCTGCCTGCACACCCAGCTTCATACCCCTGCAGCCGTCCACAGCAGAAGGCAGCCCTCATGCCTTGTCCCACTGATGGGGCAGCAGGGCATCCCTGCTCTGCAGCACGTCCTCCTGCTCTGTGCTGCACAAACTCTCAGAGTCCTTCTGACACAGCCCACAACCTGTCAGCTCTACCAGCTGGAGGAGATCCCTCCAGGCACTGAAGCTGCCTTGCCCTGCACCCACAGACTTACCACGTCGAGGACTGTGAAGATTTCTCCTCCAGGGAGCTCTCAGCATCCTCCCGCTCCCAACTGCCTTGAAGCTCTCTCAGCCTCAATTCCCTCCTCTCGCTGCCTGCAGGCAGTGCCCTCAGCCCTGCTCCTGGGCAGAGCTGTCTCTCTGCAGCGCTGCCCACGGGCCATGAGCTCCCTCCATCCCAGGAGCCCGGCCCAGCTCAGCAGCAGAGGACCAGCCCAAGGTGGCACTTTTTCTGTCCCCTCTGGGCTGCCTCCAGGTGTCCCTGGGGCTCCAGGAGAACCTCCCCTGAAACAGCCTGAAGCAGTCACTGATGTTCCTTCTCTCAGCGGGAACAGAAACTTTTCCTTCCAACAGTGTTTGTCCCATCTTTAGACAGGACACCCAGATGGGGACAGGGAATGATCTCCTTTACCTCTGCTGAGGGACGGCATTCAGCCCCCATTCCGTGTCTGTAGTCCTGGGGCTAGAAGTGGACTCAGCTGCCCCCCATGCCCACAACAAACCCACAGGTGGTGGGATTCCTCTTGTAACCGCGGAATAGGGCCCATGAGACAGAAACTATAGAATCAGGTTGAGCTAATTAGTTTGTAACCAAGGTAATAGGTAATGAAGCTAACTGACCATGGCAAGGTACAATGCTGCTCTGTTCCATGCACAGTCCCTACCCAACTGAACAATAGGTTCGGAGATATTAATCTTATGAAGTAAGTTGTTATGGACAAGTGCACCTACAATAAGGACACTGCGCATGCCTGCAAGAAGAGGGTCACCCAGCGGACATGGGTGCACAACCACTGACGACCACCAGAGACCCCTTGAAGACCACCGACTCAAATCACTGAGCATGCGTGACGGGGAGGAGAATATGGAAATGGATTCTAAGAAACGATTATCATAGGACTGCCTTTTCTGAGAAAAACAATGAATATGTATGTTTTGATCCTACATAACCTGTGTGTTGGTGATCACCTGGCATGCACGTTGGGTGGAGCTATCCCCCGTGCATCCAGCGCTGCCATAAAGAATGCCTGCCTTTTAATACCACATTGGTGTTACGAGGTTTATTCCTGGATTTCGCTGACACTCTGGCCTCAGTTCAGGTGGGCACATAAGAGATGCCTGCATATGAACTCCTTGTCTCAGCTCAGTCATTAATACGAATTACTGGAGACAGGGGACAGGCCTGAGGTGTTCAGATGCAAATGTCTGGTGACACTTGAAGCGCCAGAGGTGGTTGAAGACACGTAGAGCCAGCTGCCAGGCCTAGTGGAGCACTGCTGAGAGACAGGGCAGCACCTGGAGCCATCTTCATGTAGGCGGGTAGGGAATCGTTTTGTCCAGCAGAAATGACATCAGATGCGCACATTTAGGATGACAGAATCTGTCTCTATTTGTTGTCTTTTGGACAGCCTGTGCAGGGATTCTTCTGATGGCATGGTGTCCTGTAGCACAGGGACAGCTGTTTCCAGCCTGTTTCTCTCTGGCCTGGGGGACAGCAGGGCTTGCTCACTCTCTTGGCATCCAGTTTCAGCTTAATGTTTCCATCTGCCAACCACTTGGGCATGTCTCTGCTCAGAAGCAAAGCCTCTGCACACACTGCTTGGACCCTTGGCACCAGGTTTCCCTGAGACAAGTCAGAGCTTGGCCTGGAGGCACACCTCCCATGCTACAGCCAAAATGTCCACCTGTGGCCTCAGGTGAGGTCAAAGATAGGGCCACCTGGAGCCTGTGCTTTTTGACATTGATGTCCTGGTGTGGTGGGACACGTCACACAGCTTGGGGTGCTGCAGTGGGTGGGTACAGGCTTTTCAGGAGAGACAGGCTGGGACGGTTAGGAGCCCCTTGAAGTGACCCAGCTTAGGGACATCCTGGCTGGTTTACAGCTCTGCAGAACAATTTCTCCTCTCCAAGTGTTGGGAGAAATGGGGTTTGGAATTGGGCTGTATATATCTCTATTTACATAGAGGGAGAGAATGTGTCGTCATCTTGCTTGTCCATGTCCAGGGCCCATGACAAAAGCCATGTGAACTTGGAGATCAGCCTCAAAGTTCTGAACATAAAGCCTCCTTGCACAGGTATTCGCGAGATCTTTTCTGTCTATGATTGTACTGTTGCTTCACGTCTTCATTCCGAGGGTGATGCAGTCAACACTCAGAAGTGGCCACTTCCTCCAAGACTAAAGCCCTTATGTGGGACAGGGAAATGTGACCCAGGACCTACGGGAGCCTTCCTGAAGCAGGAGCTGGTGGCCAGGCAGAGAAGGCCAAGGCATCTCACTTGAGGGAACTCATTCCTCTCTCTTGACTAGACAAGGAAGCCTGGGCAAGTGCACTCACGATGTCCAAAACCATTCTCATCCCTGCCTTCCCCTACAATGAAGTCACATCTCAATTCCCTTGCAGGGCATGAGAGAACTTGAAGACGTGCCTATAAACCGGATACATCTGGATTAGGGCAATTTTAGCTGTTGAAAAGAGAGCATTTCATTGACTTTGACTCTTTGCTTCCCTCCGTGAATCGAGGGAGCTCTTGACTTCAGGGTGTTACTCGCTGTGTGCAAAGAGTCAATATGGACCAAGAGGTCCAAGCAGGGAGTGCTTGGAGGGCTCCTGGCATCTCTCTTTGACACACAACTGTGGTTTCCGTTGGGCTAAGATTTCCCACTGTTGGAATTCAGAGGACCTCATGTGGACCTAATGTACAGCTGAGAAATGGACTTTCCTTTTCATTGATCTGTGCCTTCCTTAGATTGTGCGTTTTTGTGTTTGTTCACCATTAAGAAACACCCTGCTGTGTCTGCGTGCAGCTCGTTCTCCAAGTAAACCCGGTGGATGTTGGTGCCAACGGGCTGAAACTTGCAGCTGCAAACTTCAGTGGGGAATGCTCGGATGGGAACAGGGCTACTGTAAGGTGGCTGAAGGGAAAACGGTGGGGTTGGAGCGTAGGGATGAAGGCTCTTCACAGAGTTTCTGACAGAAAGGCTCAGACATAGTCAGTCTCCATCAGCAGACACACAGGATCAATATCAACTGGAAATTGTTCCTATCACATCACCTGGAAGCAAAAAAATCAAGAGAGGTGGGAAAAATCTGTTCCTATAGTTTTTTAGCATTGACATCTTTTCACTGTGACTACAATCCTGAAATGTCTCTAATTAACCGCTGAAGAAGTGAGGAATAACAAAAATGATGCCCTGAGACTTGGCTTGTTAGGAGGTTTTGCATGTTAATGAGCCCTCTGGTGCAGAGCTCCTGAACTGCAGGTCCTGAAAGAAGTTGGAACAAGCCTCTAGAGAACTACACATCAGAAGCAAATCCCATGGTTTCTGAGGGTGTTTGCAGGCCCAATTAAGACAAATCGCTGAAGAGAGCATGGAGGGAATGATGAGAAGAGGTGACCATCCTGGGGGCTGATGAAGCAGGAAGTTAGAGGTGATGGGTAGAAGCGGAAAGTGAAATGTGGATGTGATTATGAAAGCTCTTGCCCCCTGGGCATGGGGACCCTTTCACTCATGGGATGTTCAGGGCTCTTCCTGGGGGCAGGGAGCTGTGAGGGTGCGTGATGCTGAGTGCAGGACAGCAGTTGGACACATGCAAGGCTCAAAGGGGGTGAGAAGGCTAAAAAGCTCTGGGGCTGCACGTCCTCCTGCTGCTGCTGCCTGCAAGTCAAAACTCAACCTCTTTCACTTCAGCATCAGACCCCCTCCCACTCTGCTATTCCAGGTCTTCTTCCAGCCTTTTACACACTCATAGCTACACAAATCCCACTCTCTCCCTGCCCTCCCATGTGTCTCACCAACCCTTCCCTCTTCCCCTGCACTGATGGGACATCACCGCACTTTGTTTCAAGTCCCTGCAGCCACTTCCTCTAGGCTTCCCCATCAGTTTCCTCTTTCCACAAGCTGTTCTCCTGACATCTCTCTTTTCCTGACTCTTGATATGGACAGTCTCATACTTGAATCAGAGAATCCTAGAATCTTTAAGGTTGGAAAAGACCTCTAGGATCATCAAGTCCAACTGTCAACCCAACACCACGTCTACTAGACCATGTCCCGAAGTGCCACGTCTACATGCTTTTTGAACACCTCCAGGGATGGTGACTCCACCACCTCTCTGGGGAGCCTGTTCCAATGTCTGACCGCCCTTTCAGGGAAGAAATTTTTCCTGATATCCAACCTAAACCTCCCCTGGAGAAATTTGAGGCCATTTCACTTGTAGCTTGGGAGAAGACACCAACACCCACCTCACCACAACCTCTTTTCACGTAGTTGTAGAGCACGATACGGTCTCCCCTCAGCCTCCTCTTCTCCACACTAAACAACCCCACTTCCCTCAGCCGCTTCTTGTAAGACTTGTGCTCCAGTCCCTTCACCAGCTTTGTTGCCCTTCTCTGGACATTCTCCAGCACCTCAGCATCCTTCTTGTACTGAGGGGCCCAAAACTGAACACAGTACTCGAGGTGCGGCCTCACCAGTGCCCAGTACAGGGGGACGATAATGTCCCTACTCCTGCTGGCCACACTAGTCCTGATACTAGCCAGGATGCGGTTGGCCTTCTTGGCCACCTGGGCACACTGCTCCTCATGTTCAGCCAGATGTTAACCAGCACACCCAGGTCCTTTTCCTCCAGGCAGCTGCTTTCCAGCCACTCTGCCCCAAGCCTGTAGCGTTGACTGGAATTGGTGTGACCCAAGTGCAGGACCCGGCACTTGGCCTTGTTAAACCTCATCCAGCTGGCCTTGGCCCATCGATCCAGCCTGTCCAGATCCCTCTGCAGAGCCTTCCTACCCTCAAGCACATCGACACTCCCTCCCAACTTAGTGTCATCCACAAACTGACTGAGGGCGCACTCGCTCCCCTCATCCAGATCATTGATTCAAATATTAAACAAGACTGGCCCCAAGACTGAGCCCAGGGGAACACCGCTTGTGACCAGCCACCAACTAGATTTAACTCTGTTCACCACAACTCTCTGGGCTCAGCCTTCCAGCCAGTTTTTGACCCAGCGAAGAGTGCACCTGTCTAAGCTATGAGCCACCAGCTTCTCTAGGAGAATGCTGTGGCAGACCATGTCGAACGCTTTACTGAAGTCCAGGTAGATAACATCCACAGCCTTTCCTTTATCCACTAGGTGGGTCACCAGGTCATAGAAGGAGATCATGTTGGTTCAGACAGGACCTGCCTTTCATGAACCAGTGCTGGCTGGGCCTCATCCCCTGGTTGTCTTGCATACACTTGATGAGCGCACCCAAGATGAACTGTTCCATAACCTTCGTGGGTACTGAGGTCAGGCTGACAGGCCTGTAGTTTCCCAGATCCTCTTTCGGCCCTTCTTGTAGATGGGTGTCACATTGGCAAGCCTCCAGTCATCCGGGACCTCCCCTCTTAGCCAGGACTGTTGATAAATGATGGAGGGAGGCTTGGCAAGCTCCTCCACCAGCTCCCTCAGCACTCTCAGGTGGATCCCATCCAGCCCCATAGGCTTGTGAGTGTCCAGGTGGCATAGTAGGTCGTGAACTGCTTCCTCCTGCATCATAGAATCATAGAATCATAGAATGGTTTGGGTTGGAAGGGACTTGAAAGATCATCTAGTTTCCAACCCCCCTACTATGGGAAGGAACACCCTCCACTAGACCACGTTGCCCGATAAACCCCCCCATCACGGGGGTTTTATTCTGCTCTCCGTCCCTGTCTTCCAGCTCAGGGGGCTGAATGCCCTGGTGGCAGCTGGTCTGACTGTTAAATACTGAGGCAAGGAAGGCATTAAGTACCTCAGTCTTTTCTTCATCTTTCGTGGCCATGTTCCCCTCCGCATCCACTAAAGGATGGAGATTCCCCTTGGCTCTTTTTGTTCTTCATGTGTTTGTAAAGACATCTTTTTGTTATCCCTTACAACAGTGGCCAGAGCGAGCTCTAACTGGGCTTTTGTCTTTCTCATTTTCCCTCTGCACGACCTAGCGAGATCCCTGTACTCTTCCTGAGTTGCCTGCCCCTTCTTCCAAGAGGGGTAGACTCTCCTTTTTTCCCAGACTCCCAGCTGAAGCTCCCTGTTCAGCCAGGCCGGTCGTCTTCCCCACCGGTTCGTCTTACGGCACATAGGGACAGCCTGCTCCTGCGCCTTCTTGACTTCCTTCTTGAAGAATGCCCAGCCTTCCTGGACCCCTTTGCCCTTCAGCACTTTCTCCTAAGGGACTCTCTCAACCAGTGTCCTGAGCAGGCCAAAGTCTGCCCTCCGGAAGTCCCTGGCAGCGGTTTTGCTGACCCCCTTCCTTACTTCACCAAGGACTGAAATCTCTTATCATTTCATGGTTGTCAAGCCCAAGATGGCCTCGCACCACCACATCTCCCACCAGTCCTTCTCTGTTGGTAAAGGGCAGGTCAAGCGAGGCGCCTCGCCTGGTAGGCTCGCTTACCAGCTGTGTCAGAAAGTTATCTTCCACGCACTCTAGAAACCTCCTAGACTGTTTCCTCTCTGCCATGTTGCATTTCCAGCAGACATCCAACAAGTTGAAGTCCCCACGAGAACAAGGGCTAGCGACTGTGAGACATCTGCCAGCCGCTTGTAGAATGCTTCATCTACCTCTTCATGCTGGTTGGGTGGACTGCAACAGAATCCCAGCAGGATATCTGCCTTGTGGGTACCATCCTTGCAGACCAGCTCTACGGAGCTCTGCTGCCCTTCCCTGCTGCTCACATGGCATACCCCGCTTCCTGGTCACAGAACAGGCCCCAGAGTCTGCTCCTCTGAGGGCTGCCATCGGCACACTTCTTCCTTACTTCCCTTGGGAGGGCAGACCCCTCTATTGACTCTTTCAGGTCACGACAGCCAAGGCTGACACTGGCTGTGACATCCATGATGAGCTCTTCCTTCTTTGTCAGCAACAGAGTCACATGAGCATCACCACAGGTGGCCCATCTGGCAGCTGTGCGATAAAGACCTGTGTGCCAAGACCCTCCAGAAACCTCCCGGATTGATTGCACACTGGTGTGGTCCCCTTCCAGGGAATGCCAGGGTTTCCCTGGGGCTTTAATGCTTTGCTTTGCCTCCCACCACAATGTCAGCCTTGCCAGCCTCTCCTCTGGCCCTCGATCACAAGGGCTAACCCAACCTCTCCTTCCCTTAGAGGAGCTCCACACATCTAAGCAGGTCCTTCACATTAAGGGCACCCCCTCTCCTGATCTCTCTGGCACGGCTCTCCCGATCATCCCGTATGCACCCATCAGAGCACCCCAACCACGGGAGCTGTCCCCACAGGCCTCAGCTGTTATTGCCTCCAAGTGGAATGAAGAGAGACACGGGGCTCCAGCCCATCCTGCCCATGCCCCTGCAGGCTTGTGCTGGAGGTGAAGCTGCTCTCAGGAAGGAAGAGATAACGTTGGAAATGTCCTTGGCTGTGGACATCCTGTGATACCGGCACAATGAAAGTCATCAGCCTGACCCACCACTGTGACATCCAGGGGATGGTTAATCGATGGGGCAGAGAAGAACCATCAGTGTCGGAGAGGGAATGCACATGAGGGGAGACCTTGGTGTGACGTGCTTCGTAGTCATGCCCCACCCAGCACCTACTGGAAAGAGAAGGGAACAAGCTTACGTCAGCGCAGTGGTGCGATCCAGTCATTGGCCCCAAGGCACCGAATCTGTTGGAGATGCCCTGGGTGCTGCCTGTCACACAACCCATCTGAATGGGGATGGCGTTCCTGTAGAGGACCTGTGCTGTCCATGTCAGCGGCGTGGAGTTGTGCTGCAGAGCCCTGGCATTTCACATAGCACCACAGGCCTCTGTCTGGGTATTGAACTAAGCTTCAGCTGCAGCGAATTAGGTTAGACCATGGGAGTGCAAGGGATGCACCTGAGAAAACTGCCATTAGCGCAGTGGTGCAATCCAGTCATTGGCCTCAAGGCACCAAATCGGAGATGCCCTGGGTGCTGCCTGTCACACAACCCGTCTGAATGGGGATAGCGTTCCTGTAGAGGATCTGTGCTGTCCATGGCTCCGTTTGCTCAGCTTAATGCCTCTGTAGGCAGCCCTGGACATAAGGAATGTCGACAGATTCACTTGTCCTAAACAAGGGCATCTGCTGTCGTTCCACCTGGCAAATGGAATTTCCAATCATCCTCCAAGAAGATGCCCCGAGATGCTGCCCTGTATCTTTGAACTGCTCTGTTAGAGCTTGGAGTCACCTGCACATTTCTTGGACCAGCTCCTGATCCCCAAATGTAACCAGGTGTTTGTGTGTGAAGACCTCACTCCTGGTCTCCATCTCCATTACTACCATGGAGAAAAACACCAGTGATTGCTTCAGGGTGTTTCAGGGCAGGTTCCCCTGGAGCCCCAGGGACACCTGGAGGCAGCCCAGAGGGGACAGAGAAAGTGCCACCTTGGGCTGGTCCTCTGCTGCTGAGCTGGGCCGGGCTCCTGGGATGGAGGGAGCTCATGGCCCGTGGGCAGCGCTGCAGAGAGACAGCTCTGCCCAGGAGCAGGGCTGAGGGCACTGCCTGCAGGCAGCAAGAGGAGACCTGCAAGGCTGAGAGAGCTTCAAGGCAGTTGGGAGCGGGAGGATGCTGAGAGCTCCCTGGAGGAGAAATCTTCACAGTCCTCGACGTGGTAAGTCTGTGGGTGCAGGGCAAGGCAGCTTCAGTGCCTGGAGGGATCTCCTCCAGCTGGTAGAGCTGACAGGTTGTGGGCTGTGTCAGAAGGACTCTGAGAGTTTGTGCAGCACAGAGCAGGAGGACGTGCTGCAGAGCAGGGATGCCCTGCTGCCCCATCAGTGGGACAAGGCATGAGGGCTGCCTTCTGCTGTGGACAGCTGCAGGGGTATGAAGCTGGGTGTGCAGGCAGGGGTGCCCAGGGCTGTCCTTGCGAGCAGGGTCCCTGCGCCCCAGGGGCTGTGTGCCGGGGCAGGGACTCTGCCGCCTGCCAGGGTCAGCACTCAGCCTTCCCCGAGAGCTTCCCACAGCACTGGGGAGAAGCTATGGGTAGAAGGAGCAACCCCCGGCAGGGCAAGGCAGGGCCCTGCTGCTGCTGCTGCTGAGAGGCTGCTGCGTGGGACAGCGCTGCTCACAGCTCCAGGTCATGCCCAGGTTATTTCCCAGGGGACTTTCCATGAGGCCGGTCAGGGCAAGGCTTTCCTGCTTGAGCCTCTGCTTCCACTGTTCTCTGGCTGGGCTGCATGGGATGGAAACACATCGGTGGGCTGTGTGGGTTAGAGAAAGAGCTGAGGGGGTGGCAGATGGCAACGTAGTGGTCGTAGGCCAAGATGGTGAGAAGAGAAAACTCTGCTCCAAGCAAGAAGGCAAACAGAAAGAGCTGTGCAGCACATCCCAAGTAGGAGATGGACCTGGTGTCCCAGAGGGAATTGGCCATGGATTTGGGAAGAGTGGTGGAGATGGAGCCCAGGTCAAGGAGGGAGAGGTTGAGGAGGAAGAAGTACATGGGGGGTGTGGAGGCAGTGGTCGCAGGCTATGGTGGTGATGATGAGGCCGTTGCCCAGGAGGGCAGCCAGGTAGATGCCCAGGAAGAGCCAGAAGTGCAAGAGCTGCAGCTGCCGTGTGTCTGCAAAGGCCAGGAGGAGGAACTGGGTGATGGAGCTGCTCTTGGACATCTGCTGCTTTTAGAAATGGGGAACTGTTTCAGGAGGAAAACAAAATAATTTAGGTGAGACATCTGTGAGAAAACCAAAGCCATTCCCTATACCACCTCTCACTGCTACACACAGAGACTTTTCTAGAAGATCTTCCTTCAGATCTCTGGCTAGAGATCTGCTTGGTGCTGGCTGTGTGTGTGGTGAGGAGCAAGACCTCTGCGAGCTGGCAGCCAAGGAGTCAGCCCTGCTCTGCAGCAGTGGGTTCATGGGAATGGTGGGGGCAGGGGCCAGTCCTGGGGTTCGACTGTGTCATATGAAATCACTGCTAATGCCAAAGGGCTTGTCAGCACCTGCACTCCCAGTTTCCCTCAAGGTTCCGTACTGGGACCAATACTGGGACCAATATCTTAATATACAGAGAGGGATTGAGGGCACCCTCACCAAGTTTGCAGATCATAGAACCCAAGAACAGCTCAAGTTGGAAGAGATCCATAAGGATCATTGACTCCAACTCCCTGCTCCTCTCAGGACTACGTAAATACTAAACCATATGACTAAGCGCATCTTCCAGATGCTTCCTGAAATCTGACAGGCTTGGTGCCGTGACCACTTCCGTGGGAAGTCTATTGCAGTGATCGACCATTCTAATGTCATATCCAAACTTCCCCTGATGCAGCTTCATGCCATTTCCTCGTGTCCTCTCACTGGTCACCAGAGAGAGGAGATCAGCACCTCCCCCTCCACTGCCCCCCTTGAGGAAGTTGGAGACTGAGATGAGGTCACCCCTCAGCCTTCTCTTCACCAAGCTCAACAAGCCAAGTCACCTCAGCCGCTCCTCCTAAGTCTTGCCCTCGTGACCCCACACCATCTTGGTCACCCTCCCCTGGACACACTCTAATACTTTGATGTCTTTCTTGTACTGAGGTGCCCAAAACTGCACACAGCATTCAAGGTGGGGCTGCACCAGTGCGTGTAGAGTGGGACAGTCACCCCTCCCCTCGACCAGCTCGCTACGCTGTGCTTGGTTGTCCTGCTTTCAGCTGGGATGGAGTTCATTTTCTTCCGAGCAGCTGGTACAGTGCTGTGGTTTGGATTTAGGATGAGAATCACGTTGATCACACACCGATGGTTGTTGTTGTTACCATTCAGTCAAGGACTTCTCAGCTTCTCATCCTGGCCTGCCACTGAGAAGGTGGGGGCACCCAGGAATCTGGGAGGAGACACAGCCAGGACGGCTGACCCAAACTGACCAAAGGAGATTCCATAGCACAGGAAGAGGTGTTAGGCACAGTTCAAAGAAAAGGAAAGCCCATTCCTCAGCTGTATATTAGGTCCACATGAGCTCCTCTGAATTCCAGGTCCAACAGGGGAATAGAAAACACATTTTTCTGTCAAAGAGAGAGTCCAGGACCGCTCCAAGCACTCCCTGCTTGGACCTCTTGGTCCATATTATCTCTTTAGGCACAGCGAGTTACACCCTGAAGTCAAGAGCTCCCTCGATTCATGGAGGGAAGGAAAGAGTCAAAGTCATTGAAATGCTTTCTTTTCCACAGCTAAAATTGCCCTAATCCAATCGCATCTGGGTTGCAGGAACGTCTTTAGTTGTCTCATGCCCTGCAAGGGAAATGAGATGTGACTCCATTGTAGGGGAAGGCAGGGATGAGAATGGTGTTGGACATCGTGGATGTACTTGCCCAGGCTTCGTCGTCTAGTCAAGAGAGAGAAATGAGTTCCCTCAAGCGAGATGCCTTGGCCTTCTCTGCCTGGCCACCAGCTCCTGCTTCAGGAAGGCTCCCCTAGGTCCTGGGTCACATTTCCCTGTCCCACGTAAGGGCTTTAGTCACCCCCGTGTGTCTTGGAGGCAGTGACCGCTTCTATGGGGGTGAATGCATCACCCTCGGAACGAAGATATGAGGCAACTGTTGAAACATAGACAGAAAAGATCTCTCTAAGAAGTGTGTGAGAAGGCTTCATGTTCAGAACTTTGCAGAGTGATCTCCAAATTCTCATGGCTTTTGTCATGGGCCATGGACATGGACAAGCAAGGTGACAACACTTTCTATCCCTCTATGTAAATACAGAATTATACAGCCCAATTCCAAACCCCATTTCTCCCAACACTTGGAGAGGACAACTTGTTCTGCAGAGCTGTAACCCAGCCAGGATGTCCCTAAGCTGTGTCACTTCAAGGGGCTCATCCACCCCAGGGGCAGCACTTTGGATTTGCCCTTGCTGCAGATCACAACGGTTCCTCTTGACCCATCCCTCCAGCAGGTTTGTTCGTGAGAAGAGACTCTGGTGGGGGATGGTGTGGAAAGCCTTGCCGGTGTCCTGGTGAAATACCCGCACTGCTCTCCCCTCACCCACAGCTGCGCTCCTTTCATCAGAGGAAGCAATGAGGATGGTCAGGCAGAATCAGCCCTGGGGTCATCCTGCCACCTCCTCTGTCACACCCCCAGAACTGCTCTCCAAGAGGATATGCTCTGGTACATGTCCCTCAGCCAAAGGGAAGCTCAGCAGCCTTTACTTCCCCAGGTCATCCTCGGGGGCTCTTGGAAAGGTGCCAGTCGTCAGGGAGTCCCCGCAGTCTCCAGGACTTTTCCTCCATGATGGAGACTGTCCTCCCTGTGACATCATCTTGCTCTCTCAGCACCCTTGGATGCAGATCCTCTGGTCCCATGGACTGGTAAGGGTTCTGCTGCTTCTGTAACTCCTCCTGAAGCTGTACACACTCATCATGATGCCCTTGAAACCCCATCCAAGACTCAACTGAGATTTAATGCAGACCATTGCTGAGCTTGGAGGATGCTGTTCTTGAAGACCAGCTCTACTGAGCTCTGCTGCCCTTCAGTGCTGCTGACCATTGGATCCCCACTAAATCTCCCCAAAACAGACACAAGTCTGCTTCTCACAGCTCTGGGGTCTGGAGTCTTCTAGAAGCCTTCCTCACTCTCCTTGGGCACTGGCACCCCACCATTGCCAGGCCAGGCCAGCCAGTCTTCTCAGCCCTGGCCAGCTCTGCCTTGCTTGTAAGCATCACATCCAGGCTTCCATTACCCTTGTTGGCCCATCTGCCAGCGGTGCTGAGAAATTGTCCCAAGACACTCCAGAGATGGCCTGGGCTGTTGGCATCCTGCTGTGTTCCCCTTCCAGAAAATGCCATGGTCATGAAAGACCCCAGTGAGAAGCAGGCTTCTACGTGAAGAGTCTTCCTTGGGGTGCTTAGAGAGGTCTATGCTCTCTTCTTCATCTGTGGGGTGATCTCCCACCATCAATTCCACCTTTGCTGGCCTCTCCTCTGAGGCTCACCCACAAGGGCTAACCTAGCTTGTCCCCTGTCCCAACAAGGAGCTCCAGGCATCCAAGTACCTTCTTCAGTTAGAGGGAAGCCCACTCCTAACCCTTCCAGCCTGTCTCTCCTGAAAAGCCTGTACCCACCCACTGCAGCACCCCAAGCTGTGTGATGTGTCCCACCACACCAGGGCAGGTACTCCATCGATGTCAAAAAGCACAGGCTCCAGGTGGCCCTGTCTTTGACCTCACCTGAGGCCACAGGTGAACATTTTGGCTGTAGCACGGGAGGTGTGCCTCCAGGCCAAGCTCTGACTTGTCTCAGGGAAACCTGGTGCCAAGCGTCCAAGCCCCTGTGTGTGTGCAGAGGCTTTGCTTCCGAGCAGAGACATGCCCGAGTGGTTGGCAGATGGAAACATCAAGCTGAAACTGGATGCCAAGAGAGTGAGCAAGCCCTGCTGTCCCCCAGGCCAGAGAGAAACAGGGCTGGGAAGGGCAGCCCTGGCAGCAAACAGGTTTTTTGTCAGTGGTGCCTCTGCTGCCCCTGGGGGCCTTTGCCAGAGGTGAAGCTGATCTCCAGGAATGACAAGGTGCTGCTGACAGGCCCACTGGGAACAGTTTGGGTCTGTTCCTCGACTTATTATCAAGGGGGTGAGTAAAAACCAGAGCTTTGCAAGTGTAGGCAGGAGACCCCTGTGTGATGTTTCTCCTCCCCATGGACTGCCCTGCATGTCCTGTCTAGGGAAGGAACAGACCTTGCCATGCTGCAGAGGTGGCCACCAGTTGCTAGAAGGAAGTGTCTCTCCGCAGTTGAGAGAAGGAACATCAGTGGTTCCTCTAGCCTGTTCCACAGCAGGTTCCCCTGGAGCCCCAGGGACACCTTTAGGGAGCCCAGAGGGGACAGAGAAAGTGCCACCTTGGGCTGGTCCTCTGCTGCTGACCTGGGCCGGGCTCCTGGGATGGAGGGAGCTCATGGCCCGTGGGCAGCGCTGCAGAGAGACAGCTCTGCCCAGGAGCAGGGCTGAGGGCACTGCCTGCAGGCAGCAAGAGGAGACCTGCAAGGCTGAGAGAGCTTCAAGGCAGTTGGGAGCGGGAGGATGCTGAGAGCTCCCTGGAGGAGAAATCTTCACAGTCCTCGACGTGGTAAGTCTGTGGGTGCAGGGCAAGGCAGCTTCAGTGCCTGGAGGGATCTCCTCCAGCTGGTAGAGCTGACAGGTTGTGGGCTGTGTCAGAAGGACTCTGAGAGTTTGTGCAGCACAGAGCAGGAGGACGTGCTGCAGAGCAGGGATGCCCTGCTGCCCCATCAGTGGGACAAGGCATGAGGGCTGCCTTCTGCTGTGGACAGCTGCAGGGGTATGAAGCTGGGTGTGCAGGCAGGGGTGCCCAGGGCTGTCCTTGCGAGCAGGGTCCCTGCGCCCCAGGGGCTGTGTGCCGGGGCAGGGACTCTGCCGCCTGCCAGGGTCAGCACTCAGCCTTCCCCGAGAGCTTCCCACAGCACTGGGGAGAAGCTATGGGTAGAAGGAGCAACCCCCGGCAGGGCAAGGCAGGGCCCTGCTGCTGCTTCTGCTGAGAGGCTGCTGCGTGGGACAGCGCTGCTCACAGCTCCAGGTCATGCCCAGGTTATTTCCCAGGGGACTTTCCATGAGGCCGGTCAGGGCAAGGCTTTCCTGCTTGAGCCTCTGCTTCCACTGTTCTCTGGCTGGGCTGCATGGGATGGAAACACATCGGTGGGCTGTGTGGGTTAGAGAAAGAGCTGAGACTACAAAACTCTGAAGTATACTGGAGACCTGAGCAAGTGCCTTCAGCCGCCAGCACCCTGGAGGTGCCCAGAGCATCCCCTGTGCAGTTTCATCAGGGTTTGTGTGAGCTGCTGCTCTTGAGCCCCTGCAGACACGGAGAGGCTGCAGGGCAGAGCTGGGCACACAGGGGCTGGGCTGGGGTCTGTGAGCACTGGCAGGGAAGAGATGTGGGGCCAGAGCAAGAGCTCCCAGCTGGGAGAGGTCCAGGCAGCAGAGCTGGGCAGGGAGGGTGGGAAGTGCGCAGGCACAGCCTGGGGCAGGGGAGATGTGGGCACCTCCTGGCCATGCCCTGCCCTACAGATGCCTTCCCTGAGCAACAGCCCTCTGCTCTCCTCTCCCAGCCAGCACAGCCCTCAGCCCAGGGCGTCCCCTTCTCCTCCACCTGCCAGCAGAAGAGATGAAGGGCATCTCTCCTGCCATGCGCCCCTTGCCCACTACCCAGGGACGAAGGGACGCTGCCTGACATTGTTGCCTCTGCCTCTCTGGCTCTGCCTTCCTCAGATGCCATCAGGAGCACAGCTGGCTATCTCCTTGGGGTGTCCTTCCAAGCCCGGAGCTGCCTTCCAGGGGGCACCATCAGCCCTGCGTGTCCTTGGCTGGAAACGGGGTGCGGAGATCTTAAGAAAGGGGGAGGCATTAGTGGTCTGAGGTGGATCCCTCTGCTCTCAGCAGCGTCTGGTGGCTTTTCCGGGTAGTATGGGAGTGTGATGGTCCTCCATCTCAGCAAGGGGCAAGCCCAGGGCAGCTGGGAACGAGACGCAGAGACAGAGCAGCTCCCCCTGCTCTGCACGAAGCCACAGGCAATCCTCTTGCCTCGCTCGGCTCTCCCTGAGTGCAGCAGAAATGCTGAGGGTTTCTGACAGCCAAGGACACTGCCCAGGGGAGATGGGGGAGCTGTCAAAAATCCAGAAAATGTCTCACACTGCTTTCTGCCATTCTGGTTCCTTAGCTTTAGGAGTGCAGATGCTGACAAGCCCTTTGGCATTAGCAGTGATTTCATATGACACAGTCGAACTCCAGGACTGGCCCCTGCCCCCACCATTCCCATGAACCCACTGCTGCAGAGCACCACTCCTTGGCCACCGGCTTGCAGAGGTCCTGCTCCTCACCACACACTCAGCCAGCACCAACCAGAGCTCCAGCCACAGGGCTCAAGGAACGTATTCTAGAAAAGTGTGTGTGTAGCAGTGAGAGGTGTTACAGGGAATGGCTCTGATTTTGCTCACTTAAGTCTCACCTAACTTACTCTGTTTTCCTCCTCAAACAGTCCCCCATGCCTAAAAGCAGCAGATGTCCAACAGCAGCTCCATCACCCAGTTCCTCCTCCTGGCCTTTGCAGACACACGGCAGCTGCAGCTCTTGCACTTCTGGCTCTTCCTGGGCATCTACCTGGCTGCCCTCCTGGGCAACGGCCTCATCATCACCACCATAGCCTGCGACCACCGCCTCCACACCCCCATGTACTTCTTCCTCATCAACCTCTCCCTCCTTGACCTGGGCTCCATCTCCACCACTCTCCCCAAATCCATGGCCAATTCCCTCTGGGACACCAGGGCCATCTCCTATGCAGAATGTGCTGCACAGCTCTCTCTGTTTGTCTTCTTCGTTGGAGCAGAGTTTTCCCTTCTCACCGTCATGGCCTACGACCGCTACGTTGCCATCTGCCACCCCCTGCACTACGGGACCCTCCTGGGCAGCAGAGCTTGTGTCCACATGGCAGCAGCTGCCTGGGGCAGTGGGTTTCTCACTGCTCTGCTGCACACGGCCAATACATTTTCCATACCCCTCTGCCAGGGCAATGCTGTGGGACAGTTCTTCTGTGAAATCCCCCAGATCCTCAAGCTCTCCTGCTCAGATGCCTACACCAGGGAAGTAGGAGCCCTTGTGGTTAGTGCCTGTTTAGCTTTTGGGTGTTTTGTGTTCATTGTGGTGTCCTATGTGCAGATCTTCAGGGCCGTGCTGAGGATCCCCTCGGAGCAGGGACGGCACAAAGCCTTTTCCACGTGCGTCCCTCTCCTGGCCGTGGTCTCCCTCTTTGTCAGCACTGGCATGTTTGCCGACCTGAAGCCCCCCTCCAAGTCGTCCCCATCCCTGGACCTGGTGGTGGCAGTTCTGTACTCGGTGGTTCCCCCAGCAGTGAACCCCCTCATCTTCAGTATGAGGAACCAGGAGCTCAAAGATGCCATCAAGAATTTGATTCCATGGACATTTTTTAGTAGGGAAAAAATTACTAGCTCTTTCCACAATTAATTCCAGAGCTATCTACTACATCTCTCTGCAATCGATTCCAAAATTATCTGTTTCCACACTGGCTTCTGTTTTATATGTTTGGGGTTTTTTTTAGTTTGTTTTATTTATTTTTTTCACTATCATTATTATTATCAATATTGCTGTCGTTATTGTCATTGTTGGTTATTATGTTCCTAGAGAACTGTTGACATTTGTGTCACTTCATCTGAGGCATGTACCTGTTTTGTGTCACCTGCTGCCCTTACTAAAGTGCGTTAGCACTGCTCAGAGCGAGCCTCTCTCATAGCACCTCTGTAACCAAGTGGGATCCTCCCGGTGCAGTGCTTTCAGGCTGGGCTCTTTCTCCAAAGAGGCCTGAGGAGCTGCACCCCTGAAGTTCCTCTTCCTCTCTGTCTTTGGGACTAAAAAGCTCAGTGTCTTTTTGTGACCTTTTAGAGACATAGGAGTAGATTTATGAGTCAATGTCTGGTGAGAGTGAAGATGATGAGTGTGAGTGCGGGATGTACCCAGGGCTTTCCCCCAGGTGACATTCAAGACACTCATCTTCTAGGAGGGGAGTCTGGAGCTGTCTGGAGAGTGCAGTAGTTCTCCAAGGACAGCATGCTTTTGGGATCGTGTGGAGATGGAAGAGGTGGGCATCGATGGGGTTTGGGTCCAAAAGTGCAGGGCATGTGCAGACCTCGCCTGGCCCTCCCCAGTTCCTCTCCACCAGCCTGGAGCAGGAATTCCCACAGAGGGACACGCTGGTCCAGCTGTGGCTACACCACGGCTCACTGCAGGGGGAGCAAAAGTCAAGAGGTCTGGGTGGCCATGCTCCTCGCAAGATATCCATCCCCCTGTGCAGCTGGCCTTCTTCATGGTGAGCATCCACCACTGGCTCCGTCCCTTGTAGTGCCCATGCCATGTAGTGCTGTCCCTTGTAGTGCCCATGCCATTCTCCTCAGGCTCACTGCTCAGTCGGTCAGGTTCCAGCTGGCCCTGACCTACGGGGTTATCCTTCCCGTCCTTGCAGCACTGGCCACTTCTCCTTGTGAAACTGAAGAGGTTTCTGGTGGCCCAATCCCAGAGTTCCTCCAGGTCCCCCTGGACTGAAGCTCCATGTACTCAGCTGTGAATGTTTGCATGCAGATGGCTCTCCCTGCTTGGGGTGACCCATCACCAAGCGATCACCACACGAGAAGCCTGAGGTGCCCTTGCAGAACCTCTTCACCGCTCTGCAGGCTGAGGAGGAAAGACCTGCCACATCAGGAGAGATGCTGGAGCTGAGGAAGGCAGCCCGAGCTGCTCCCTGTATAACAACCAGCGCAACTAAGAAAAGGCAACGGCTGATAGCAGTAGGCGACTCTCTTCTGAGAGGCCCAGGGGCACCCATCTGCTGACCTGAGGCACTCTCTAGAGAGGTGTGCTCCTCACCGGGGACTCGGAGCAGGGATGTCACTGGGAGACTACCAAGCCTCCTACAGGCCACTGACCATTATCCGTTGCTGCTGTTGTACATGGGCACCAGTGAAACAGCCAGGAGCAGCCTGAGGAATATCAAGAAGGATGACAGAGCCCTGGGAGCGGTGGGAAGGGACTCTGGAGCCCACACAGGTTTTTCATCCATCCTCCTGGTCAAAGGGAAGGGGTTTGAATTGGTCAACAAATGGTTGCCCCACTGGTTGCTGACTGGTGCCACAGCCAGGAGTTCATCTACTAAGGCCATGGGACTGGCTTTGAGAAACCTGGTCTACCGAGGGCTGATGGGATCCCTCTGTCAGAGAAGGGGAAGAGCATCTTCAGCCATAGGCTTGCCAAGCTGGTGAAGAGGGCTTTAAGCTAAAGTGGCCGGGGGAGGGGAACCTCAATCCATCTCACTCCTCCCAGTTTAATGCCAGTGGCATCAATAGAAGCCCAGAGCCAGGAGAAGGATCACGGGTCACCGAATCACAGAATCTCAGACTGGTAGGGGTTGGCAGGGACCTCTGGAGATCATCTAGTCCACCCTCCAATCAAACAAGGATCACCTAGAGCAGGTTGCACAGGATTGTATGCAGACAGGTTTTGAATCTCTCCAGAG
Source organism: Balearica regulorum gibbericeps (assembly GCF_011004875.1). Classification (NCBI taxonomy): domain Eukaryota; kingdom Metazoa; phylum Chordata; class Aves; order Gruiformes; family Gruidae; genus Balearica; species Balearica regulorum. The sequence goes on along the minus strand of NC_046190.1, from coordinate 41,247,758 downwards.
AAGGAGACTCCACATCCTCTCTGGGCAGCCTGTCCCAGTGCTCTGTCACCCTCAGAGTGAAGATGTTTTTCCTCATGTTGAGATGGAACTTCCTGTGTTCCAGTTTGTGCCCATATCCACTTGTCCTGTCACTGGGCACCTCTGGAAAGAATCTGGCTCCTTAGTCTTGACACTCGCCCTTCAGATATTTATAAGCATTGATGAAATCCCAACTCGGTCTTTTCTTCTCCACATTAAAAGACTCAGCTTTCTCCCCTTTCCTGATACGAGAGATGCTCCAGTGCCCTCATCATCCTCGCAGCCCTCCAGTCTGCTGGACTCTCTCCAGTAGTCCCTTGTCTGTCTTGAACTGGGGAGCCCAGAACTGGACACCGAACTCCAGACGTGGCCTCACCAGGGCAGAGTAGAGGGGGAGGAGAACCTCCCTTGACCTCCTGGCTGTGCTCTTCTCAATGCACCCCAGGATACCATTGGCCTTCCTGTCCATGAGGGCACATTGCTGCCTCATGGACAGCTGCTTGTCAATGCTGCAGGTCCTTCTTGGCCATGCTACTTCCCAGCAGGCCAACCCCTACCCTGTACTGGTGTCTGGGCTTGTTGTTCCCCAAGTGCAGGACCCTACACTTGCCCTTGTTGAATTTCATTGGGTTCCTCTCCACCCAATACTCTTGTCTGTCCAGATGTCACTGAATGGCAGCGCAGCCTTCAGGTGTGTTGGCCACTCCTCCCAGCTTAGTCTCATCAGCGAATTTGCTGAGGGTACACTCTGTCCCCTCGTCCAGGTCATTGATGATTATGTTGAATAAGGCAGGACCAAGCACTGACCCTTGGGGCACACCACTAGCTACAGGCCTCCAACCAGACTCTGCGCCGCTTATCACAACCCTCTGGGCTCTGCCATTCAGCCACTTCTCTACCACCTCACTGTCCACTCCTCCAACCCACACTGCCGAAGCTTGCTAACGAGGATGGTACGAGAGACGGTGTCAAAAGCCTTGCTGTTGCTTTAATAAAATTTCTGTCTGATTCACCTTTGCAAAACTGTCTCAGTGACAGTCCTGGAGGGGGCTCTGACAGGCAAACGGTGACTGTGACATATGGCTACACACCTTTAGGCATAAACCGTTGACCACGTCTAGGACTCAGACCAGACCTAGCCACACCTAGGCTCCTCTCTGAGAAGGAGTTCAGAAAGCAAGGGGCTCCTTTCCTGGCTCAGCGGGAGGGCCTCCCTCAGCCACGCATCAGACTCACCCCCTCGTACACCATAGGTGGGCACAACCAATGCAGTGCTCCCAGCAGCTCCTCTCCAGCCAGAGCAGCTCCCCATGCTCAGAACTGGACTCGCTGCTGCGCATGGGGCCGTGGGTCTCTTGGGTGCTGCAGCCACTGGCACTGCCTGCTGACAACTCCCAGACTGAGGGCCGAGCTTTGGTGCCTGCACCGCAGCTCATGGTACCTCCTGCTGGGCTTTGTGCCACGGTCACGATCCTCTGAGCCAGGTAGTTCAGTCACTTCTCCATCCACATCACTCTCCACTTCTCTAACCTCTACTTCATCAGTGTGTCTCGGGGGATGCTAGAGGAGACAGGCTGAAAGCTCCCCACATCCTCCTTCTTGCCCTTCTTTGAGATAGTGTTGGTATTTGCTTCTGCCCAGTCAGCAGGAACCTCTCCCAGTAACCACCACCTTTGAAAGAAAGTCCAGAGTGGCCTCGCAGTGACATTGGCCAGCTCCCTCAGCACTCGTGGGTGCATGCCCTCAGTTCCCGTAGGCTCAGGTATGGCCGCTTTGTTGAAATGTTCCCTAACCTGAGACTCCTGCACCAAGGTGAAGTCTTCCTCGCTCCCAATTTCCCTGAGATACCTGAAATTTGGTACTAGCAGGACAGCCTGTGGTGAGGAAGACCTTGACTGTCTCGGGCTTTTCCATATCCTGGACCAGATACCATGTACGTTTTGATTAGTCTTCCTTTTGCTCTTTATGTAGTCATAGAAACGGGTTTTGTTGTCCTTCAGGTCACTCAGCAGATTCAGCTCGAGTTGGGCTTTGGCTTTCCTAATGCCATCTGCACATGCTTGGGGAGTTCTCATTGATGACCAGGGTGTGAGAACATGAGGTTTCTTCTAGTGGCCTGCAGAAGGGCTCATCTACTTCTTCCTAATCAAGCAGAGAGTAAGACATGCACTAAAATGTCCCCTGTGTTGGTCTGCTTGGCTAATCCTGACCCACAAACTCTCCACAGGCCCATCACCAATCCCATGGCACAGCTCCAGGCTTTAGCATTTCTTTGAATTAGTATCTTTGCTTCTTATTTATTATCTGTCGTGTCCTTTCATTCCTACTGCTGTCATCTTTTCAGATGCACCACAAGTCAGGTGAGCCATCTGCACGCACACATTAACCGCTGACACAGTGGAGCTTCACTCCAAACACACCTTCAGAAGCTCTGGGATTTCATCAAGAGAAACCTCAAGAAGTTTCCCAAAGAGAAGGGATCTTCTCCTTCTGATCTTGTGATGTTCTGCATCAGAGGGCAGAACCACCCCATTGTACTGGGTTTGGTTAGGGTGCAATTAATTTCCATCAAAGTGGCCAGTATGGCTCTGTGCTTTGGGTTTATGATGAAAACAGTGCTGATAACACAGCGATGGTTTAGTTATTGCTGAACAGGGCTTGCACAGCATCAAGGCCTTTCCTGCTTCTCAGGCTGCTCCACCAGCAGGGAGGCTGGGAGTGCACGAGAAGCTGGGAGGGGACATGGCAGGGACAGCTGGCCACAACTGACCAAAGGGATCTTCCATACCATAGGACATCATGAGTGAGGCAGCGACTGTGTGGCACTGAGCTGTCTGCCAGGGTTACACCACAACACGCGTCCATCAAGGCAGGCTCGGCCATGACTGGTGGAGGAGCGGCCTCAAGGAGGAGGCTTTGGGCATTAGGAGGGATGCCAGAGCAGCCAGTGGTGCTAAACAGGAAGATGGCCAGGAGCACATTGGGCTGCCCTGGGAGGAGCGTGGCCACCCAGGCAAGGGCACTTCTTCTCCAGCTTGACTCAGCACTGGTGTGTGGCCACCTCTGCAGTGGTGTGTCCCAGGGTGGGGGGCTCCCCGTTCTGGAGGGATGGGGAGGAACTGTCACGTGGGCAGAGAAAGTCTGCCAAGATAGGGCTAGGGGTCGTGTGTGGAGAGGCTGAGAGACCTGGGCTGCTTCATCCTGGTGAAGTGGAGGCTGAGGGAAGCATAGGGGTACCTCGGGACAGCTGGAAAATTCCTTTCTGAGGTGATGGCACTATTCTTTTGGTCGTGGGCAAGAAGGATAAGAAAGGAAAAGCACGAGAAACTGCAGCTTTGGAGGTGCCGAGTGGAGGTGAGGCTGAAGAACTGTCCTTCTGAGGGCAGTGCTGTGGTGCAAAAAGTGACTCGGAGGGAGTCTGGATGAGCCCATGGCTTTGTGTTTGAGGGAACATGTGGCGAGGAGGGAGAGACAGCAGTCCAGGTAGGGACATAGCATGGGGTGAGAAGAAGGTGGGGAAGTGCGTTGGGTGCCTGCAGCCTGCAGGGAAACAGGCAGAGGCGTGGGGCAGTGTAGGATGGCCTGTGGTGCCGATGGCCAAGGGTGCTGGCAAGGCTGAAAGGCCCCGATGGAACCGAGGGCTTTGCCCCCTTGGCTATGGCTGACGTCCCTGCCACAGAGGCCTCAGAGGAGACACGTTGTCCTCATGGCCATGGGGCATCGTTGCCTCCTTGCACCCATCGTGGGGGAGGCCATGAGGTGTCATCCCGTTGTCCTTCCCTTGGCATCCCACTCCCCACATGACAAGGCAGAGCCCTGAGACACAGGTGAGGGTCAGGATGTCCCTTGCCAGGGGCTGGGGGTCAGCGCTTGGCATTTCTGCTTCATCAGACAAAGCCAGGGTGTCCTCAGCATCAGAGCTGCCTGCACTTTGCCTTGCTTTGTCATCATGGCCTCCAATGATCTGCTCTAACGAGTCCCTGGGGAGGCTTTGTCAGCAATGGCCCCCAGTGGGGCCCATTCATGCTTCAAGGTACTTTGGGCTTTACTGCTGACTTGGCCTTCTCCAGAGGTTTCTTCAGTCTCCTCTTCTTGGTATCTGAGGTGCATGGACTCAGCAGCAAATACGCCATGGGGCTCATTAAAGTACAGAAAACTCTAACGAGCCATGTCTCTTCCCGTAATTTTCTTCAAGTCCTCAAGCCTTGTCCAACTAATTGGAGAGGTTGTAGCTGAGTACTTAATGATGAAGATTTCAAAGAAGATTTTATGGAGGAGGATTTTTTTCTTTCAAGGCTATTTTCTATCACGTGTCAGTTTATAGAAGAAGTGATAGCAGTGTTCTACAATGGATGTTGGTCCAAGCTGTCTCCTAAAGACATCTGGACAGGCAGGAGAAGCAGTCCCTTGAGATCCAGCACTGTCTGGACAACCTCGCTCCTCCCCAAGGCCACCAGTTCCCTCATCGGCCACCTGGGCCTTGCATCACCTTTCCTCACATCAGGCTTCTCCACTGAGCTCTGCAGCTGGATGGTACAGCTCCTTCACACCAGCTCCCACCTGCTTTCCTTGGAGACCTGGGCTGCACGCAGGCACACAAAGGTTTCTCTTCACTGACAACAAACAACAGTTAAACACGATGCAAGTTAATGAACATGAAATCTCTCTCCTCAGCTGGATGCTGAGTCCAAGCAGCATCTAATATGGTCCACCTTTCACGAGGCATTTCCGTACAAGAACAGTTTTAACCATGGAGATAACAAAGGCTAGGTACAGAAACAGTGAAGGTGTTGGCTAAAGAGTTCATGAGAGTTCTGAAAGATGGGGCAAGTTTCTAACTCCCTGAAGCTCCAAGCAGAAACCAGAGAGTTGAGAGGCATCTGAATGGCCAAAGAGCAAGCGGAGGAGGAAACCTGGGAGCAATGGGAAGGGCGTACGTCCAGATAGTCTGCTGCAATGATGTCCTTAGGCATGGCCATTGAACCAGGAGAGGTGGAAACACCTGAGCAATGAGGGAGATGAAAGAATAGACAGCGTAGTGGTAATGCAAGGACAGGGGAAGGTAAATACTTCTGCTGCTGCCATTAGTCTACTTCCAGGAAATTCCCATTCTGTCATGGTGGGAAAACATTGCCAGTTCTTACAAATACTCCAAGGATTCATCTGATGAACATGTCCTTGTAGATGATTTCAATGTAAAAAAAAACCCAAACCAAACCCCCCATGTGCCCCTTCCCATGCAGACCCCAGTTGTCTGAGCATGAAGAGGCAGTGCCACTTTGAGGGACCCCCGTGTACCTGAGGTGCTGGCCTGGGATTGGCATCTGTCACAGAGGACCTGTGGGAGACCAGAGCCCCTTGCAAGCTGCAGGTGGAGGCTGGGCAGGGCTTCCCAGGGCATCTACACTGGTACCAGGTCTCTGTGTCCCTCGACCTGAAGGCATTCATGTCCTACATCCATTCCCAGTTCTGGGAAAAGGCAATCCCCCTCCAAAGACAGAAAAAAAAAACCAAAAACCTGACGAGTGTGTTGACACCTCTCTTTACTTTGGCTCTTTGTCTTCAGATCTTCCTCCTTTCATTTCCATGCCGTTCACTGACATCTGACAGGCCTACAGGCATTAAAACAAGATCATCTGGGGTCTTGCACAGAGCCCCGTGCCCCCAAAACCTTCCCTGCCCAGGACTCCTCAGTCTTTGCACAGAGCGAATCCCACTGAAGTGTCCACATCTCCTCACTGGTTGAGGGGTTGGTTTAGATGGTCACCTACAGCACAGGAGGCTTCATGCCCCATAAACATCTGCAGAAGTCCAGTTGGAACTAGGGCCCAGCATCCCCATCGGATCCTCAGAGACCTGAGGTGGAAGGGACCTCAGGCAGCCTGCCGTCCAACCTGTCAGAAACAGAGTCAGACCAAGTGGTTCAAGGCTGATTCAGTGCGAGTTGGAAAACCCCCAAGGACAGAGACTGCACAACCTCTCTGGGTGACCTGTTCCAGCACTTGGCTGAGCTACTGCTTGATTGATGAGAAGCTCAACATGAGCCGGCAGTGTGTGCTTGCACCCCAGAAAGCCCTGGGGACCCCAGTGCAGGAGAGATATTGAGCTCTTGGACAGAGTCCAGAGGAGGCCACGAAGGTGATCGGAGGGCTGGAGCAGCTCTCCTATGAGGACAGGCTGAGAGAGTTGGGGTTCAGCCTGGAGAAAAGGTGGCTCTGGGGAGACCTTAGAGCATCTTCCAGTACCTGAAGGGGCCTACAGGAAAGATGGTGAGGGACTGTTCATCAGGGAGTGTAGTGACAGGGCAAGGGGTGAAACTAAAAGAGGGTCGATTGAGATTAGATGTTAGCAAGAAATCCTTCCCTGTGAGGGTGGTGAGGCAGTGGCACAGGTAGCCCAGAGAGGTTGTGGAGGCCCCAACCCTGGAAATGTTTAAGGCCACGTTGGATGAGGCTTTGGGCAATGTGGTCTAGTGGAGGGTGTCCCTGCCCGCAGCACTGGGGGTTGGAACTAGATGATCTTTGAGGTCCCTTCCAACCCAAACCATTCTATGATTCTATGACTCTATGACTTTCAGGATGCTTCAGGTAATGAGAATGATGTACTTAATGGAATTGCTACCCCAGGTGGAAAATATCACAGTAACCATCTCAGAAAGACCAAAAGAGGGTACAAAACCAGAAACACATGACCACCAGGGAAAGGATTAAGAGGTTAGGTCATTCTTTTTGGAGGGTATTCCAGTAGCAAAAGTGAAGAAGTTCTGGTATTCAGGGGAGAGGGAAAATGGAGTGACAAAGGAAGGAAAGGATGTGGTCAGGGCTGTTTGGTGTCACCTGTGAAGCAGCCCGGCCCCTGATGTGAATGACTTCTGTGGTCAGAGAGAACCTTAGAGCTTTCCTGACTTGGAAAACCTGAAGGGGAATGAAGGAGAACATTGTTCAGGCTGCAAGGCACCTTGACCAACGTCCTGCTCCAAGAAGGGTCAGACCAGATGTTGTGGTTTAAGCCCAGCTGGCAGTTACACACCACACAGACACTCGCTCATCCCTCCACCCCCCCAGGGGATGAGGAGGAGAATGGAAAAACCGCTCATGATTTGAGATAAAGACAGTTTACTAGGTTAATTACAGGAGATCACAACAACAATAACACTAAAATAATATTGAATAGGACAACGAAGATGATGATGACGACGACGAAAACGATGATGATAGAGATTCATTTCCCCAAGTCTTTCTAACATGTGAGGGTAACTGCTGAGTGTAACTGCTGGGCGAGGACACAGCCATGTGCCCCCGCCATGCACACTCACTCACTTTAGGTGTTTGCTGGCATTTTCTCTCTGGTGCATTTTCCTGGGCAAGTTCTTGAGAAAAACGTTAGAAGCAGACCTAAGCCTTCAGGCACGGCCCTTGGGAGAACCCCTTTCATGATGCAAACACTGTTATGAACGTCAGCTCTGTCACGGAAGTGCCCATGGCTTGTCCCTGCCTGCTGGCAAAGGGCCGTCACACAGCAGGACCATGATCAACCTGCCACTGCTCTCAGGCCTTACACCAACACAAAGGCTCAGCAGGAGTGTACAGAGGTGGGAAGAGAGCAGCTCGGGAAAGACCAAGCGGTGGTGGTGGTGATCCCTGGCAGCGTTGCTGTGGTGGGACTCTTTTCCCCTCCACCTCTGCACACAGGCACTGCCCCTGCAGCTCCAGAGAAGGTCTCAGAGAAAGAATCCCAGATCAAGAGATCACTTCTGGGACCTGTATTGTGGTTTAAACCACAGAGAGCACAGCTCCTACTTCCGCACTCTCTGGGTCATACAAGAGAGGTAGATCCTGAATGAGGAATTGCACGCAGAAGAAGATCGTCAGTTTATTGCTGCTTAAGACCATCCAGTCACCACTTTCTACACTGCATCCTTGAGCTGCTGGTTCCTCATGCTGTAGATGAGGGGGTTCACTGCTGGAGGAACCACCGAGTACAGCACTGCCACCACCAGGTCCAGGGATGGGACGACTTGGAGGGGGGCTTCAGGTAGGCAAACATGCCCGTGCTGACAAAGAGGGAGACCACGGCCAGGAGAGGGACGCACGTGGAAAAGGCTTTGTGCCGTCCCTGCTCCGAGGGGATCCTCAGCACGGCCCTGAAGATCTGCACATAGGACACCACAATGAACACAAAACACCCAAAAGCTAAACAGGCACTAACCACAAGGACTCCAACTTCCCTGGTGTAGGAGTGTGAGCAGGAGAGCTTGAGGATCTGGGGCACTTCACATAAGAACTGTCCCACAGCATTGCCCTGGCAGAGGGGTATGGAAAATGTATTGGCCGTGTGCAGCAGAGCATTGAGAAACCCACTGCCCCAGGCAGCTGCTGCCATGTGGACACAAGCTCTGCTGCCCAGGAGGGTCCCGTAGTGCAGGGGTTGGCAGATGGCAACGTAGCGGTTGTAGGCCATGACAGTGAGAAGACAGTACTCTGCTGACATAAAAAAGAAAAAGAAAACAAGCTGAACAGCACATCCTGCATAGGAGATGGCCCTGGTGTCCCAGAGGGAATTGGCCATGGATTTAGGGAGAGTGATGGAAATGGACCCCAAGTCGATGAGGGAGAGGTTGATGAGGAAGAAGTACATGGGGGTGTGTAGGTGGTGGTCGCAGGCTATGGTGGTGATGATGAGGCCGTTGCCCAGGAGGGCAGCCAGGTAGATGCCCAGGAAGAGCCAGAAGTGCAAGAGCTGCAGCTGCCGCGTGTCTGCAAAGGCCAGGAGGACGAACTGGGTGATGGAGCTGCTGTTGGACATCTGCTGCCTCTGGGCATGGGGACCTGTCCAAGGAGGAAAAGGCAGTGAGTAGTTAGGGCAGAGCTGTCTGAAGAAAACCTATTCCAGTTCTCATGCAAGACCTCTCCCTGTTCAGGAAGACTTTTGGCAGGTCCCTTTCGACAGGTCCATTTGGTGCTAGCTGAGGGTGCCACTGGGAGGAGGGGGCTCTGCTGTGGGCTCTCGAGGGGTCAGTCCTGCCTTGCAGCAGTACGTCAAGAGGAGCACGGGGTGATCTCAGACTAAATCCACTCTTGATATGAACGAGCTTTTCAGCATTGTCGCTCCCATTTCACCTGGCTGCAGAGCAGAGCTCTGGGGCTCTGGGTTCCTTCATTTTGTTCTAGTGACCTCACCACAACTGCAGAGCAGTTTTTGAGGCAGAAATCCCTGACATTCCTGTGGCACTCCAAGTGACACCTTTCCCTTAGTGCAGAGTGGGGAGAGCTGCTCTCTCCATCAGCCCTGGTCTCAGCTGCCCTGTGCTGGCAGCTCTTCCATCACAGCCTGATGTTCCCCGTCAAAGAAACTGGACACTGCTGCGAGCAGAGGCAGCCAGTTTGCAAGCGCACAGCTCCAAAGCCCTGCCTGCTGTCTCCTCTCATCCTTCCCAAGGAGGACCTCAGCTCCCCGCTCCCAGCCAGGGACACACGGGGCTCAGTGCAGCTGCCCACCTACAGACCATGAGCTGCATCGCCATGGCCTGAGCGCTGAGATGTCTTCTCCATGGGGCTCCTCTCTGGGGCACAGGAGTCCATAGGAGAGCGGTGCCATTGTGGGAGGCAGCCTGCAGGCCAGCAGGACCCCCAGGGAAAAAGTCACAAGTCCGACAGATGGGGTGTCCTGGAGTGAGGGTCAGCTCATTGCCAGCCCCACACACGGACGTGCCCTGAGCGCCCAGGTGAGGTGGGGACAAAGGCAGCAAGGACAGGAGCTGGAACACCCCAAAATGCCCCAGTGCTCCAGCCAAGGCTGGAAGGACAGGGAAAGACAGACAGGCACTCAGGGCTTTCTCCTCACTGGGGGTTGGGCTGCCAAGGAGAAGACTCAGCCTGAAAACCCACGACCCGGGGGCAGAGTCTGTGCTGGGTGGCAGAAACGCGGGGCTTGCTGTGGGAAAGTGTCTGCACTGCATGGCATGTCCGGAGGTACCCCAATCCCCACGGCATTTCTGGGAGCAGCTCCTTCTCCCTCCCTGCACATGTCTCTGCTGCCTGGCCCTGGCCCTGGCGCTGCTTCTCTTTGCACATGTCACCTCCCTCTCCGTGCTCACAGAGCTCATCCCACCCACCCTGTGCTCAGCGATGCTCTGCAGACCCCCTCCTGGCATCAGGGCACTGCCCAGGGGAGGCTCTGTGTGCGCAGGGCTCACGAGAAGCTCCGACAAGTCCTAATGGGAACGGAGTTGTCACTGCCTTCTCCAAAGTGGAGACATAAATTCACATCTCCCACTACCCATCCAGCCCACAAGAGTGGGAAATTCAACACAAAGACGATTTACCTTGCATGAAATACATTCCCGTCCCATAGAGGCAGCAGAGTCCCTGCCCCGGCACACAGCCCCTGGGGCGCAGGGACCCTGCTCGCAAGGACAGCCCTGGGCACCCCTGCCTGCACACCCAGCTTCATACCCCTGCAGCCGTCCACAGCAGAAGGCAGCCCTCATGCCTTGTCCCTCTCATGGGGCAGCAGGGCATCCCTGCTCTGCAGCACGTCCTCCTGCTCTGTGCTGCACAAACTCTCAGAGTCCTCCTGACACAGCCCACAACCTGTCAGCTCTACCAGCTGGAGGAGATCCCTCCAGGCACTGAAGCTGCCTTGCCCTGCACCCACAGACTTACCACGTCGAGGACTGTGAAGATTTCTCCTCCAGGGAGCTCTCAGCATCCTCCCGCTCCCAACTGCCTTGAAGCACCCTCAGCCTTGCAGGTCTCCTCTTGCTGCCTGCAGGCAGTGCCCTCAGCCCTGCTCCTGGGCAGAGCGGTCTCTCTGCAGCGCTGCCCACGGGCCATGAGCTCCCTCCATCCCAGGAGCCCGGCCCAGCTCAGCAGCAGAGGACCCGCCCAAGGTGGCACTTTCTCTGTCCCCTCTGGGCTCCCTAAAGGTGTCCCTGGGGCTCCTGGGGAACCTGCTGTGAAAGAGCCTGAAGCAATCACTGATGTCCCTTCTTTCACCTGGGGGAGACACTTCCTTCCAGCAACTGGTGGCCACCTCTGCAGCGTGGCAAGGTCTGTTCCTTCCCTAGACAGGACATTCAGGGCAGTCCATGGGGAGGAGAAACATCACACCGGGGTCTCCTGCCTACACTTGCCAAGCTCTGGTTTTTACTCACCCCCTTGATAACAAGTCAAGGAAGAGACCCAAACTGTTCCCAGTGGGTCTGTCAGCAGCACCTTGTCATTGCTGGAGATCAGCTTCACCTCTGGCAAAGGCCCCCAGGGGCAGCAGAGGCACCACTGACAAAAAACCCTGTTTGCTGCCAGGGCTGCCCTTCCCAGCCCTGTTTCTCTCTGGCCTGGGGGACAGCAGGGCTTGCTCACTCTCTTGGCATCCAGTTTCAGCTTGATGTTTCCATCTGCCAACCACTCGGGCATGTCTCTGCTCGGAAGCAAAGCCTCTGCACACACACAGGGGCTTGGACGCTTGGCTTTCCACACCATCCCCCACCAGAGTCTCTTCTCACGAACAAACCTGCTGGAGGGATGGGTCAAGAGGAACCGTTGTGATCTGCAGCAAGGGCAAATCCAAAGTGCTGCCCCTGGGGTGGATGAGCCCCTTGAAGTGACACAGCTTAGGGACATCCTGGCTGGGTTACAGCTCTGCAGAACAAGTTCTCCTCTCAAAGTGTTGGAAGAAATGGGGTTTGGAATTGGGCTGTGTAAATCTGTATTTACATAGAGGGAGAGAACATGTCTTCACCTTGCTTGTCCATGTCCATGGCCCATGACAAAAGCCATGTGAACTTGGAGATCAGCCTCAAAGTTCTGAACATGAAGCTTCCTTGCACAGGTATTAGCGAGATCTTTTCTATGATTGTACTGTTGTGTCTCATCTTCATTCCAACAGTGGTGCAGTCACCCCCACAGAAGTGGTCACTGCCTCCAGGATACATGGGGATATATAAGGCCTTACGTGGGACAGGGAAATGTGACCCAGGACCTAGGGGAGCCTTCCTGAAGCTGGAGCTGGTGCCCAGGCAGAGAAGGCCAAGGCATCTCTCTTGAGGGAACTCATTTCTCTCTCTTGATTACACAAGGAAGCATGGGCAAGTGCACCTATGGTGTCCAACAACCAACAGTTGTTATTGGCTCTTAAGAAACACCCTGCTGTGTCTGCGTGCAGCTCGTTCTCCAAGTAAACCCGGTGGATGTTGGTGCCAACGGGCTGAAACTGGCAGCTGCAAACTTCAGTGGGGAATGCTCAGATGGGAACAGGGCTACTGTAAGGTGGCTGAAGGGAAAACGGTGGGGTTGGAGGATAGGGATGAAGGCTCTTCACAGAGTTTCTGACAGAAAGGCTCAGACATAGTCAGTCTCCATCAGCAGACACGCAGGATCAATATCAACTGGGAATTGTGCCTATCACATCACCTGGAAGCAAAAAAATCAAGAGAAGTGGGAAAATTCGGTTCCTATTTTTATTTAGCATTGACATCTTTTCACTGCAACTACACTCCTGAAATCTCTCTAATTAACCACTGAAGAAGTGAGGAATAACGAAAATGATGGCCTGAGACTTGGCTTGTTAGGAGGTTTTGCATGTTAATGAGCCCTCTGGTGCAGAGCTCCTGAACTGCAGGTCCTGAAAGAAGTTGGAACAAGCTTCTAGAGAGCTACATGTCAGAAGCAAACCCCACGCTTTCTGAGGGTGTTCGCAGGCCCCATTGAGGGAGATCGCTGAAGAGAGCATGGAAGGAATGATGAGAAGAGGTGACCATCCTGGGGGCTGATGAAGCAGGAAGTTAGAGGTGATGGATGGAAGCGGAAAGTGAAATGTGGATGTGATTGTGGAAGCTCTTGACTTGTCTCATCAAGCAGGACAGGCAAGTCGTGACCCCCAGCCCCTGGGCATGGGGACCCTTTCCCTCATGGGATGTTCAGGGCTCTTCCTGGGGGCAGGGAGCTGTGAGGGTGTGTGATGCTGAGTGCAGGACAGCAGTTGGACACATGCAAGGCTCGAAGGGGGTGAGAAGGCTAAAAAGCTCTGGGGCTGCACGTCCTCCTGCTGCTGCTGATGCCTGCAAGTCAAAACTCAACCTCTTTCACTTCAGCATCAGACCCCCTCCCACTCTGCTATTCCAGGTCTTCTTCCAGCCTTTTACACACTCATAGCTACACACACCCCACTCTCTCCCTGCCCTCCCATGTGTCTCACCAACCCTTCCCTCTTCCCCTGCACTGATGGGACATCACCGCACTTTGTTTCAAGTCCCTGCAGCCACTTCCTCTAGGCTTCCCCATCCGTTTCCTCTTTCCACAAGCTGCTCTCCTGACATCTCTCTTTTCCTGACTCTTGGTATGGACAGTCTCGGACTTGAAACAAACCATCCTTGCAGACCAGCGCTACGGAGCTCTGCTGCCCTTCCCTGCTGCTCACATGGCATACCCCGCTTCCTGGTCACAGAACAGGGCCCAGTGTCTGCTCCTCTGAGGGCTGCCATCGGCACACTTCTCTTCTTCCTTACTCCCCTTGGGAGGGGAGACCCCTCTATGGACTCTGTCAGGTCATGACAGCCAAGGCTGACCCCGGCTGTGACATCCATGATGAGCTCTTCCTTCTTTGTCAGCAACAGAGTCACATGAGCATCACCACAGGTGGCCCATCTGGCAGCTGTGCGAAAAAGACCTGTGTGCCAAGATGTATTGGGTTTGCGGGGCAAGTTTTTGGTACGGGGGAGCTACAGGGGTGGCTTCTGCAAGAAGCTGCTAGAAGCTTCCCCTGTGTCTGATACAGCCAATCCCAGCTGGCTCCAAGATGGACCGGCTGCTGGCCAAGGCCCAGCCAATCAGCACCCCTGTGATAACATATTTAAGAAGGGAAAAAAATGATTTAGAGAAAGCTTTTGCAGCCAGAGAGAGGAGTGAGAAGATGTAAGAAACTCTGCAGACACCAAGGTCAGTGCAGAAGGAGGGGGAGGAGGTGCTCGCACAACTGGAATGCTGTCATGGATGGTAACGTATATTTTAGGAAAGACAGACCACCTAGGCAAGGTGGTGGAGTTGCTGGTTATGTGAGAGAGCAACTGCAATGTATCGAGTTCCGCCTAGGTGTGGATGAAGAAAGAGTCGAGAGCTTATGGGTAAGGATGAAGGGGCAGGCTAATATGGGGGGACACTGTTGTGGGTGTTTACTACAGGTCACGTGCTCAGGAGGACGAAGTTGATGAGGCCTTCTACAGACAACTAGAAGTGGTCTCACGATCACAGGCCCTGGTTGTCATGGGGGATTTCAACCACCCTGATAGTTGCTAGAAAAGCATCACAGCCAGGCACGCACAGTCCAGGAGGTTTCTGTAGAGCAGCTTTTTGACACAGGTGGTAGAGGAGCCCACGAGGAGAGGGGTGCTGCCGGACCTTGTACTAACAAACATAGAAGGACTCGTTGGGGATGTAAAGGCTGGGGGCAGCCGTGGCTGCAGTGACCATGAGATGGTGGAGTTCAGGATCCTGCGTGGCAGGAGCAGGGCAATCAATAGGATTACAGCCCTGGATGTGAGGAGAGCTCACTTTGGCCTCTTCAAAGACCTGCTTAGGAGAACCCCGTGGGTTAAGGTTCTAGAAGGTAAGGGGGGTCCAAGAGAGCAGGTCAATATTCAAGCACCGCTTCCTCCAAGGCCGTGATTGGTGCATCCCAACAAGTAGGAAATCAAGCAAAGGAGGCAGGAGACCTGCATGGATAGGCAAGGAGCTCCTGGAGAAGCTCAACGGGAAGAAGGAAGTTTACCGATTGTGGAAAAAGGGGCTGGCCCCTTGGGAGGAATCTAGGGATGTAGTCAGAGAATGCAAGGATGCAAGACAGAAAGCTAAGGCCCACTTGGCATTGTCTGGCATGGGATGTCAAGGACAAGAAGGAGGGCTTTGTCAAGTACATCAGCAGCACAAGAAAGACTAGGGAAAAGGTGGGCCTGCTGCTGAATGAGGTGGGTGCCCTGGTGACGGAGGATACAGAGAAGGCAGAGTTACTGAATTCCTTGTTTGCTTCGGTCTTTACTGGTCAGGTTGGCCCTCAGGAATCCCAGAGCCTGGAAGCAGGAGAGAAAGTCTTGTGAAAGGAAGACCTTCCCTTGGTCAAGGGGTTGGCCTGCTGGGAAGCAGCACGGCAGAGAAGGGCCTGGATTTGAGCATTAAACTGAGTGGCTGCCCCGAAATCTGTTAGGCAACGTGGGGCTGAACATGGGATAAATGCCATTATAGTCACTGGAGATCTAGTAAATTCAGATGGTGGAAAAGAGAGACACCTAGCTCTCCCTGTGGTACAGGACCTCTGAAAACTGCCATGAACACAACGAGTAGGAAAAGGCTCTTTTGTCCTTTATTTGGGCATCAGCTGTTATTTCACCTGGCAAAGGAATTTCCCACCAGGCTCATATACGATCCCCAAGATGTTGCCCTGTCTGTATGAATGGCTCCATTAGAGCCTGCAGTTACCGGCATGTACCTTGCACCACCCCTGGCACCTCCAGTGTCATCGGGATGTTGCATCTGCGCCCTCATTCTTGCTTTCCATCTCCATTAATCAGCATGGGAGCTGAGAAAAGAGGCTCACATGCAGGTGCCTCTTTTGTGCACTCCTGAAGAGGGGCAGGAGGAATTCCACCTCCTGTGGGTTTGTGCTGTGCATGGGAGGGATCTGAGTCCCTTTCCAGCTCTAGCACTAGAAATCCAGGATGAGATACCTGGATTGACTCAGCTGAATGCCTTCCCTCAGCGGGGGTAACAGAGATCCCTGCTTGTTGCTGTCTGGGTGGCCTGTGGAATGATGGGACATTCCAGGGAAAGGTTGTTGTAGGACCTAACTCTGTCACCGATAGGACAAATGACACCGCTGGAAAGAAGTGTCTCTCCCCAGCTGAGAGGGGGAACATCAGTGATTCCGTCAGCCAAAAGATGCTGGAAGCATTGCAGGGCTCAATGTACAGCGAATTACCAGTGAGCCGACAGCTGCGGCGATACCCCATGGTCTGGACAAAAAGGTTGGTGCTAAAAAGAATGTTCTTATCTTTGGCCTTGGAGGTGGCCCCTATGATGTGTCTGTTCTGAGTATAGAAGATGGCATCTGTGAGGGGAAATCTGCTGCAGGTGACACAGCAGTTTCCCCTGGAGGGAGCCTGGGGGGGACAGAGAAAGTGCCACCTTGGGCTGGTCCTCTGCTGCTGAGCTGGGCCGGGCTCCTGGGATGGAGGGAGCTCATGGCCCGTGGGCAGCGCTGCAGAGAGACAGCTCTGCCCAGGAGCAGGGCTGAGGGCACTGCCTGCAGGCCCCGAGGGGAGAGAATCGAGGCTGAGAGAGCTTAAAGGCAGTCTGGGGTGGGAGGATGCTGCGAGCTCCCTGGAGGAGAAATCTTCACAGAGAGTAAGTCTGTGACTGCAGGGCATTGCATCTGCGGATCCTGGTGGGATCTCCTGAAGCTGGCACATCGCACAGCCTGCAGGATCGGTAAGTAGAACTCTCGGAGATTCTCTGGTGTGGAGGATGAGGATGCGCTCCAGAGCAGGGATGCCCTGCTGCCCCATGAGAGGGACAAGGCATGACGACTGCCTTCTCCTGGGGATGGCTGCCGGGTGTGAAGCTGGGTGTGCAGGCAGGGGTGCCCAGGGCTGTCCTTCCGAGCAGGGTCCCTGCACCCCAGGGTGCTGTGTGCTGGGGCAGGGACTCTTCCTCCTGCCAGGGTCAAGAGTACCCAAGGAGCTCCCCACAGTGCTCTGGGGAGCAGCTGTGGGTGGAAGGAGATGCCCGCGGCAGGGCACAGCATGGCAAGGCTGTGCTGTGAGGCTCAGGGCTGCTCACAGCTCCAGATCACCCCAGGATATTTGCAGAGGGTCCCACATGGTGGGGTGCGATCTGTGAGCACCGGCCAGGAGGAGACAGAGAAGCAGCTCCTGGGAGGGACAGCTCCAGGCAGCAGAGATATGGGCAAGCAGTGAGAGGGAGGTGCTGCCAGAAGCACTATGAGAGGTGGGATTCAGGCACCTCCCTGCCATCCTCTGCAGCACGGATGCCTTCTCTGGGCAATCCTCTGTCTCCTCTCCCACCCAGCACAGACTCTGTGGGATGCTTGCTTTGCCTCTCAGGGAACACAAGGTTTCATTTTCAGGACAGCAGAAATGCCAAGGATTTCTGTCAGCAGAACTCGGAGGTAAAGGTTTTCCTGAAAGGCGACGGGCAGTTTGGAGGGGTGTCTATGGGAAATGGCTTTGATTTTGGTCAGAGAAGTCTCCCCTAACTGCTCACTGTCCTTTCCTCCACGCATAGCCCCCATGTCCAGAGGCAGCAGACGTCCAACAGCAGCTCCATCACCCAGTTCCTCCTCCTGGCCTTTGCAGACACACGGCAGCTGCAGCTCTTGCACTTCTGGCTCTTCCTGGGCATCTACCTGGCTGCCCTCCTGGGCAACGGCCTCATCATCACCACCACAGCCTGCGACCACCGCCTCCACACCCCCATGTACTTCTTCCTCATCAACCTCTCCCTCATCGACTTGGCCTCCATCTCCACCACTCTCCCCAAATCCATGGCCAATTCCCTCTGGGACACCAGGGACATCTCCCATGCAGGATGTGCTGTACAGCTCTTTCTATTTTCCTCCTTGGTTGGAGCAGAGTTTTCCATTCTCACCGTCATGGCCTACGACCACTACGTTGCCATCTGCCACCCCCTGCACTACGGGACCCTCCTGGGCAGCAGAGCTTGTGTCCACATGGCAGCAGCTGCCTGGGGCAGTGGGTTTCTCACTGCTCTGCTGCACACGGCCAATACATTTTCCATACCCCTCTGCCAGGGCAATGCTGTGGGACAGTTCTTCTGTGAAATCCCCCAGATCCTCAAGCTCTCCTGCTTACACTCCTACACCAGGGAAGTTGGGCTTCTTGAGTTTAGCCTTTTTTTAGTATTTGGGTGTTTTGTGTTCATTGTGGTGTCCTATGTGCAGATCTTCAGGGCCGTGCTGAGGAATCCCCTCAGAGCAGGGACGGCACAAAGCCTTTTCCACGTGCGTCCCTCTCCTGGCCGTGGTCTCCCTCTTTGTCAGCACTGGCATGTTTGCCTACCTGAAGCCCCCCTCCATCTCCTCCCCATCCCTGGATCTGGTGGTGGCAGTTCTGTACTCGGTGGTGCCTCCAGCAGTGAACCCCCTCATCTACAGCATGAGGAACATGGAACTCAAGAACGCCCTGAGGAACATGATTCTAGTAGTAACATTTCAGCAGCAGTAAGCTGCCCATCTCACTTCACAGGTTTTCTCCAATTTCTGTCAGGCAACTTGTGTGTTTTGGGCATTGTGTGGTTGTAATTTTGTTTGTTCAGATGTGTTTGCTTTCATCCTGCTTCTCAGGAGGATGAACCCAGTCTGATCCAAAGGCCCTCTGTGAATGAATCTGTCACTACGCTAATGCTGGCCTCCATTGTGGGATTTCTGTAAAAAGGGGGATTTCCTCAGGGCAGAGTGTCAGACTTGGCCTCAGAATTGTTTCTGAACTGGAGTGGAGAATACGTTCCAGGAAATGCAGGCAGCAAGGCCCTGCTGTTGTCCTTGGGTGCTGCATTGGTGGAGGGGGACATGGACACGGGCTGATGCGTGAGGGCATGAAGGCTGGACTGATCCTTCCCTTTACTGGGTGCCCAAGGCCCCTGGAGATTCAGCATGGTCAAAAGGCATCTGCTTGAGGCTCTCTCAGAGAGGACAGGGCTGGTCAAAGATGCCCAAACACCTGAAAGGGGATGTTAACCCACCAGGAGAGCACAGGGCATCTCTGGGGACACTAGGTGCCTCGGGGTGGCAGGTGAATGGAGACGTCCAAACCTTCCCACAGAAGGGGAGTCAGCCAAAGGCAAGGGGCGAAGCTGAAGACCGCACAGCCTAACGGGGTCTGCAATTCCAGAGTGGCAGCGGAGACACAGCAGGTGTGAGGAAGGCAGCCTTAAGAGTGACTCACGTCGTCTTCAGTGAGAAGTCATGGGCTGGACCCAGTGACACACCTGAAGACGTCCTGAAACAGCTGGGACGGCCTGTGATTTCTCTGAGTATCATCACAGCCATGGAGAAATCTGTCCGGGGCAGCGATGCCAGTCTGGCGAGATCTGCTTGTCTCCCGGACCAGTGTTGCCAGCGTGTAGTCACCCCATGGTGCCAGGGCACCACAGCCCGCTTGCTCTGCAGAGCAGCAGCACCAGCTCAGGGCCCTGTGGGCACCTCGGGGGAGGGGGCCAGGAGGAACTGGCCAGGCCAGCACGGACACACTCCCCTGGGGAAAGGCTCTGTGTGGAGCAGGGACTTCCCGGGAGAAGGGTGGAGCACCACCTGTGTCCCCGAAATAAGGCGATGGGGAGGAGAAGCAGGTTTTTCTGTTCACCAGCTTGGGGCAGCTCCTGCCCCCAGGAGCTTTGGTGTCCTTCAGAGAGGCTGGGGCTGTGGTGGGAATGCCCAGAGCTCTGCAGCACCCTGCAGCAGGCACTGCTGGGGGCCAAGCCCAGACCCAGACTCACACTCACATTGAGACGGCTGACAACCAGCACCCCCAAGCCCTTTCTGCACGGTTGCTCTTCAGCCACTCCTCTCCCAATCCGTGCTTGTGTCTGCAGCGTTACACCATCCCAAGTGCAGAATCCGACATTTGGACTTGTTAAATTTCATGCCCGTCATGATGACTGCTCTATGACCCAGTCTAGCCAGATCCCATGGCAAGGCCTCTCGTCCCTCAGGAGAGTCAATGGCACCTCCCCGGTTGGTATCATCAGCAAACTTGCTAACAATGGAATCCACTCTTTCCTCCAGATCATCGATAAATAGATTGACCATTGAGAAATGTACAGAACTGACCCTAGGATGGAGCCCTGAGGAACACCACTGGTGACCAGGTGCCAGCCAGGTGTAGCCCCATTCCCTGCGACCCTTGGAGCCCTGCCATCCAGCCAGTTCTCCACCAGTGAGTGCACTAGGAACCCACGCATCTCATGGCTGGACAACTTGTCCAAAGGATGCTGTGAGGGATGGTACCAAACATCTCACCACCACCACCATCTACATCCACCACTTTCCCTTCATCTACGAGGCGGGTGACCTGATCAGAGAAGGATATCAAACTGTTTAAAGAGGACTTGCCCTTTGTGAACCCATGTTGACTGTGCCTGATGAGCGCATTCTCCTATAAATACCTTTCAATAGCACCCAGAATCACAGAATCATGGAATATCTCGACTTGGAAGGGACCCAAAAGGATTATCGAGTCCAACTCCCTGCTCCTTACAAAGCTACCTAAAGCTAAACCATATGTCTTTCATAAATCAAAACAAATTGGGAAATATCAACTTTTATGGAGAAAAACACAGATCTCTGAAGATTACCTTCATGGCACTGAAATATTTCTGTCACTCTTTTCTAGTAGCACGAAGAAAACAGAGACGCTGGCTAAAATCTTGCTGCAGGGGAGGTCAGAATCAGATGTTGTTCATGGAAAAATTTAGAACAGCCATATCTAAACCCCTATATTGCTCTATCATCTGGAATAA
This sequence comes from Balearica regulorum gibbericeps, assembly GCF_011004875.1. Classification (NCBI taxonomy): domain Eukaryota; kingdom Metazoa; phylum Chordata; class Aves; order Gruiformes; family Gruidae; genus Balearica; species Balearica regulorum. The sequence continues at coordinate 41,227,194 of NC_046190.1, read as the reverse complement.
ACACCCATCACACTTCAGGAAGTTACATCATCTGCTGCGGAGCAGGTTTCCTGTCTTTGTACCTAATGTACAACTTTGCAACCGGCATGTTGTGCATCAAAAGAGACCTTCACGTCAAGAGTTACCCTCTGTCTCAACACTACAGAGCTCTTGCTGAACCCCTGATTGTATTCAGTGCTGACACATAATCAACTAAACCATTCCATACTACTTCCATGGCACTGAACCTTTTTGTCTGTACAGATTTGTGCTTATTTTTAAAAGCCAGTGATTTCACTGATGCTGCTAAAACTCTTGCAGAACGCCTGGTTCTAGCCTTGGGGCTCTCACTTCTCCTCTGCATGTACAAGGGCAGACGAGTCTTGAGGGTATGCATTCACTTCCCACACATTTCAAAGAAGCAATTGCCATGGTGTATCCCCAGCTGCCTGGCAACTAAGGACCTGAGCTGCTCTATCACTCCCCCTCCTTAACCAGAAAGAGGAGAAAAAGTGTAACGAAGGGCTTATTGTTTGAGATAAGGACAGAGAGAGATCACTTACCACTTACCGTCATGGGCAAAATAGACTCCACTTAGAGAAAAATTCATCTCATTTATTATCAAGCAAAACAGAGTAGAGGAATGAGAAATAAAACCAAATCTTAAACCACCTCCCACAACCCCTCCCTTCTTCCCGCCCGATTTCTACCTACTCCCCCCTCAGCGGCACAGGGGGGACGGGGAATGGGGGCTGTGGTCAGTCCATCACATGTTGTTTCTGCTGCTCCTTCCTCCTCAGGGGGAGGACTCCTCATATTCTTCCCCTGCTCCAGGGTGGGGACCCTCTCACAGGAGACAGTCTTCCACCAACTTCTCCAACATGAGTCCTTCCCCCGGGCTACAGTTCTTCACGACCTGGTCCAGTGTGGGTCTCTCCCACGGGGTCCAGACCTTCAGGAACAGAGTGCTCCAGCATGGATCCCCCATGGACTCACAAGTCATGCCAGCAAACCTGCCCTGGCGTGGTTGCACCCAATACAAGAGGGTGAAACAAGGGCAGGTAAGCTGGGAGGAATAAAGAGAAATTGTCCAAGCAGGTAGGGATAGAGTTAGGAAAGCTAAACTCCTTCTTGCAGCCATAAACTCGAGGTGGTCAGCAGCTTCATGGCCCCTGTCAGTGCCCTGTCCTGTGCCGGCCCAGCCCCACTGCCCCACACACGGTCCCATGGAGCCACTGTGCAGGCACAGCATGGGAAAGGGTGGAAAGGGTGTGAGGAACAGACTGTCTTGCATGATACCCAGGACATCCCTTTGTGCCCTGTCCCCCTTCTGTTCCTCCTACTTCAGACAGCCTCCCCCAGGTCCTGGAGCCTGCCCAGCCCTATAAACATCCCAGGTGGGGTTCACAGGCATTGCAGGGTCTGGCGAAGGAGAGAGGTGGAGCAGGGCTGGCCATTCCCCCCGTGCAGGCACTGAGCCCAGCAGGAGGAGGGAAATGGCCGTGCAGCACAACTCACCCATAAACCTGTGCTGAGTGGCCAGTGCGGGAAGTGGCCCATGAGGGAGGCCTCCAGTGCAAGCTCAGTCCAGCCCCATCCCTCACACATCTCCCCTGACCTCCTCCCCTCAGCCCATGGAGAACCCCAGCACCGCAGCATGGCCTTGTGGGGGAAATTTCTTCAGCCTGTTCCTGACCTCATGTTTAGAAGTTCGCAACCTCCAGACACTTGCACTGCGGAAATCCACTTTATTAGAGAGATGCAACATAAGAGGTACACATCTATACGGTCATGCAAGAGAGACACAGGAAGGACTCTGTGTCAGACAGGCCATGTTCATGTCTTCGGAGAAGTGGAGAGCATATAGACACACCTGGGAAAACAGGATGATCACAGATAAAATGGCCAAAGAACAAGAAGTTCTCAAATTAATTTAAAAAGAATTTAATAAAGAGATATGGACAGCTTATTGCTGATGAAAGACTACTGATTGAAGAATTTTCTTCACTACATCTTTGAGTTCGTGGTTCCTCATGCTGTAGATGAGGGGGTTCACTGCTGGAGGCACCACCGAGTACAGAAGCGCCACCACCAGATCCAGGGATGGGGACAACATGGAGGGGGGCTTCAGGTAGGCAAACATGGCAGTGCTGATGAAGAGGGAGACCACGGCCAGGTGAGGGAGGCACGTGGAAAAGGCTTTGTGCCGTCCCTGCTCTGAGGGGATCCTCAGCACGGCCCTGAAGATCTGCACATAGAACACAAATGAACACAAAACATCCAAAAGTTAAACAGGCACTAACCACAAGGGCTCCAACTTCCCTGAGGTAGGAGTGTGAGCAGGAGAGCTTGAGGATCTGGGGGATTTCACAGAAGAACTGTCCCACAGCATTTCCCTTGCAGAGGGATATGGAAAATGTATTGGCCGTGTGCAGCAGAGCACTGAGAAACCCACTGCCCCAGGCAGCTGCTGCCATGTGGACACAAGCTCTGCTGCCCAGGAGGGTCCCGTAGTGCAGGGGGTGGCAGATGGCAACGTAGCGGTTGTAGGCCATGACGGTCAGAAGAGAAAACTCTGCTCCAATGAAAAAGACAAACAGAAAGACCTGTGCAGCAAATCCTGCACAGGAGATGGCCCTGGTGTCCCACAGGGAATTGGCCATGGCTTTGGGAAGAGTGGTGGAGATGGAGCTCAGGTCCAGAACAGAGAGTTTGATGAGTAAGAACTACATGGGGGTGTGGAGGCGGTGGTTGCAGACTATGGTGGTGATGATGAGGCCGTTGCCCAGGAGGGCAGCCAGGTAGATGCCCAGGAAGAGCCAGAAGTGCAAGAGCTGCAGCTGCCGCGTGTTTGCAAAGGCCAGGAGGAGGAACTGGGTGATGGAGCTGCCGTTGGACATCTGCTGCTTCTGTACATGGGGTCCTGTCCTTAGAGGAAGAGTCAATGAAGAGTTTGGGGGGACTTCTCTGAGGAAAATCAAAGTCTCTCTATAACACCCACAGCTTCCTACACTCCACCATACCCCATTCCATTTCTAGGAGACCTTCCTTCAGCTCTCTGGCTGCAGCCTGGGCTTCTGCTGGCTGAACGTGCCATGATGAGCAGGACCTCTGCTCAATGGCTGCTGAGGAGTCAGCCCTGCTCTGCAGCAGTGAGATCAGGGGAAGGGTGGGGCAGGGGCCAGTCCTGGAGTTTGACTTTGTCAGATGAAACTGCTCCTAACGCAGAAGGGCTTGTCAGCACCTGCACTCCCAGTGCTAAGGAATGGGGATAGCAGAAGGCAGTTGGAGAGGGCTGGAGGGGTTAAAGCTGCCCCCATCTCCCCTGGAGTGTTTTCTTGGATTTCAGGAACCCTCAGTATTTCTGCTGCACTCAGGGAGAACAGAGTCCTGAGAGGAAAAAGGGTTGCCCGTGGTGTAATGCAGAATGAGGGGAGCTGGTCTGTCCATCTGAGCTGTTCTGAGCTGCCCTGGGCTTGTCTTTCATGAGATAGAGAGCGATCACCCTCCTGTGTTACCCTGGAAAAAAACAACAAACCACAGACCCTGAGAAATCAGAGGGATCCAGTGCAGAATGCTAAATGTCTCACCCTTTCTCAAGGTCTCAGCACCCCGCTTCTAGCCAGGGACACACATTTCTCATTGCACCGACCCAACAGCATTTCCTCCACTCCAGCACCTCTGCGCTTCTCCATGGGGCTTTCAGGGAACCGAAGGGTGCAGGGGCACAGGTTTGCATTCTGGAGAGCAAGTCACAGCTTGGAAGGATACCGCAAGGAGACAGCCAAGTGTCCTAACAGCAGCACCTGATTCAGAGCAAACAAGCTCATTCTGCAGCCCCACAGCCCCACAGCTGAGAGGAAAGCTGGGACACTTCATTGCCATGGACACAGCTGCAGGAAAGGACCCACCAGCTCAGCCTGTGACTCTGCAGCTGAAACTCCCATCCCCAGAGAGCCTGACAGCAGGAACAAGGTAACAGCAAGAACAGGGACCAGTGGAGGAGACAGCTGGGAAAACACTGGGAGGGTCTGGGGCAGAGAGGCCAGGGCAGAGGCAGCCATGCACTCAGGACAGCGTTACCCTGCCCCAGCTGTGCACGCCACCTCCCAGGCACCAACATTGCCGGGCAGCTGCTCCCAACCCCGGTGCTCTGCAGAGGGACCTGGGCACGTGGTTGGAGAGCTGCCCCACGGCTCTGCCGAGCTCTGGCTGCAGAGGAGGTGGCTCATGCCTCGGACCCCACAGCCCTGAGGGCAGAGGCTTTGCTGGGTGGGAGAGGAGGCAAGGGGGCTTGCTCCCAGGAAGGGGTCTGCATTGCAGGCCATCATGCGGAGTTTTCTGAATTCTCCCTCCCACAACATTTCTGGGTTTAGCTTCCTCTCATCCCCACATCATCTCCCTGCTGCCTGGAGATTTTCCTCCGGGCAGCTGTTTCCCTGCCCCATATCTTTCCCTGTCAGCACTCCCAGGCCCCATCCCAAGCTCTGTGCACTCACCGTGGCCCTACAGAAAGCTGCTTCTGTGCAGGGCACTGGCTGCACGCATCGTCCTATTTGCAGGTCAAAACAAGGACAGCTCAGACTAAGCCTGATGGGTCATGCAGAGGTGATGCTGGTGCTGTCCGTAGGCAGAGGCACTTTAGGAGGCTCCTGGCAGATCTTCTGACCACTCAGAGCTGCAGTTGAGGAGTTTCAGTGACTTGTCAAACTTAAGACCTCCTTTACCACGTATCCTCTCCCATTCCCCCAGAGCTTATGCTTATAGCACTCCTTGGCCTGACCTTCTCCTTGAAACCTTGTGTTGGTTTTGCGTGGCAAGGTTTTGGTAGCGGGGGGGCTACAGGGGTGGCTTCTGTGAGAAGCTGCTAGAAGCTTCCCCTGTGTCTGATAGAGCCAATGCCAGCCGGCTCCTAGACGGACCCGCCGCTGGCCAAGGCCAAGCCAATCAGCGCCTCTGTGATAACATATTTAAGAAAGACGAAAACAGTTAGAGAGCGCTTTTGCAGCCAGAGAGAGGAGTGAGAAGATGTAAGAACATCTGCAGACACCAAGGTCAGTGAAGAAGGAGGGGGAGGAGGTGCTCCAGGCGCCGGAGCAAGATCCCCCTGCAGCCCGCGGTGAAGACCATGGTGAAGCAGGCTGTTCCCCTGCAGCCCATGGAGGGAGGATGAGGGGGTGTAGAGATTCCACCTGCAGCCCGTGGAGGACCCCACGCCGGAGCAGGTGGAGGCACCTGAAGGAGGCTGTGACCCCGTGGGAAGCCCGCGCTGGAGCAAGCTCCTGGCAGGACCTGTGGACCCATGAAGAGAGGACCCCACGCCAGAGCAGGTTTGCTGACAGGACTTGTGACCCCGTGGGGGACCCACGCTGCAGCAGTTTGCTCCTGAAGGTCTGCACCCCGTGGAGGAGACTCATGTTGGAGAAGGCTGTGAAGGACTGTCTCCCATGAGAGGGACTCCATGCTGGAGCAGGGGAATGATGAGAGGAGTCCTCCCCCTGAGGATGAAGAAGCGGCAGAAACACCGTGTGATGAACTGACCGTAACCCCCACTCCCCGTCCCCCTGTGCCACTGAGGGGGGCGGAGGTTGAAGCCGGGAGTGAAGTTGAGCCCGGGAAGATGGGAGGGGTGGGGGGAGGTGTTTTTAAGATTTGGTTTTATTTCTCATTCCTCTACTCTGTTTTGCTTAGTAATAAATAAGATGAATTCCCTCTCTAAGTTCGGTCTGTTTTGCTCGTGATGATAATTAGAGAATGATCTCTCCCTGTCCTTATCTCGACCCGTAAGTTTTTTTTCATTGTACCTTTTCTCCCCTGTCTGGTGAACGAAGGCAGTGATAGAGCGGCTCTGGTGGGCACCTGGCCCTCAGCCAGGGTCAACCCACCACAAACCTGCTATTGGAAATATTCTGGGAGTGAGCTGAAGCTCTGAGCAGCCCTGACCCACACAGCACCCTCTGTACAGCAGAAGGACCCTGCCTTGCTGCGGGTCCCTCTTTGCACACACAGCTTCTCCCCACAGAACCGTGGGGAGCTCCCGGGGCAGGCTGAGTGCTGACCCTGGCAGGCAGCAGAGTCCTCCTCCTCTACACCAGAGAAACTCTGAGAGATGTTCTTCCTGATCCAGGGCTGAGAAGACTGGCTGGCCTGGCAATGGTGGGGTGCCAGTGCCCGAGGAGAGTGAGGAAGGCTTCTAGAAGACTCCAGACTCCAGAGCTGCGAGAAGCAGGCTTGTGTGTGTTTTGGGGAGATTTAGTGGGGATCCAATGGTCAGCAGCACTGAAGGACAGCAGAGCTCAGTAGAGCTGGTCTTCAAGAACAGCATCCTCCAAGCTCAGCAATGGTCTGCATTAGATCTCAGTTGAGTCTTGGACGGGATTTCAAGGGCAATAAGATGACTGTTTACGGCTTCAGGAGCAGTTACAGAAGTAGCAGAAACATTACCAGTCCATGGGACCAGAGGATCTGCATCCAAGGGTGCTGAGAGAGCAAGACGGTGTCACAGGGAGGCCAGTCTCCATCATGGAGGAAAAGTCCTGGAGACTGCGGGGACTCCCTGACGACTGGCACCTTTCCAAGAAGGCCCGAGGATGACCTGGGGAAGTAAAGGCTGCTGAGCTTCCCTTTGGCTGAGGGACATGTACCAGAGCACATCCTCTTGGAGAGCAGTTCTGGGGGGGTGACAGAGGAGGTGGCGGGATGACCCCAGGGCTGATTCTGCCTGACCATCCTCATTGCTTCCTCTGATGAAAGGAGCGCAGCTGTGGGTGAGGGGAGAGCAGTGCGGGTATTTCACCAGGACACCGGCAAGGCTTTCCACACCATCCCCCACAAGAGTCTCTTCTCATGAACAAACCTGCTGGAGGGATGGGTCAATAGGGACCTTTGTGATCTGCAGCAAGGGCAAATCCAAAGTGCTGCCCCTGGGGTGGATGAGCCCCTTGAAGTGACACAGCTTAGGGACATCCTGGCTGGGTTACAGCTCTGCAGAACAAGTTGTCCTCTCCAAGTGTTGGGAGAAATGGGGTTTGGAATTGGGCTGTATAATTCTGTATTTACAAAGAGGGAGAGAACTTGTCATCACCTTGCTTGTCCATGTCCATGGCCTATGACAAAAGCCATGAGAATTTGGAGATCACTCTGCAAAGTTCTGAACATGAAGCCTTCTCACACACTTCTTAGAGAGATCTTTTCTGTCTATGTTTCAACAGTTGCCTCATATCTTCATTCCGAGGGTGATGCAGTCACCCCTAGAGAAGCGGTCACTGCCTCCAAGACACACGGGGGTGGCTAAAGCCCTTACGTGGGACAGGGAAATGTGACCCAGGACCTAGGGGAGCCTTCCTGAAGCAGGAGCTGGTGGCCAGGCAGAGAAGGCCAAGGCATCTCGCTTGAGGGAACTCATTTCTCTCTCTTGACTACACAAGGAAGCCTGGGCAAGTGCACCCAAGGTGTCCAATACCATTCTCATCCCTGCCTTCCCCTACAATGGAGTCATGTCCCATTTCCCTTGCAGGGCATGACAGAGCTGGAGATATTTGTAACCCAGATGCGATTGGATTAGTGCAATTTTAGCTGTTGAAAAGAGAGCATTTCATTGACTTTGACTCACTGCTTCCCTTCGAGAATCAAGGGAGCTCTTGACTTCAGGGTGTTACTTGCTGTGGTGGGTTGACCCTGGCTGGGGGCCAGGTGCCCCCCAGAGCCACTCTATCACTCCCCTCTTCACCAAAGCAGGGAGGGGAGAAACGAAGATGGAAAAAACAACCCCAAACTCGTGGGTCAAGATAAAGGCAGTTTAATGTAGCTAAAGCAAAAAGCCGCACGTGGAAGCAAAGCAAAAAAAGCAAAGATTATTCTCTACTTCCCATCAGCAGGCGATGTCCGGCCACTTCCTGGGAAGTAGGGACTCAGTATGCGTGCCCCTTACTCTGGAAGAAGAAGAGGTCCAAGCAGGGAGTGCTTGGAGGGGTCCTGGACTCTCTCTTTGACACAAAAAATGTGTTTTCTATTTCCCTGTTGGACCTGGAATTCAGAGGAGCTCACGTGGACCTAATATACAGCTGAGGAATGGGCTTTCCTTTTCTTTGAACTATGCCTAACACCTCTTCCTGTGGTATGGAATCTCCTAAATCCAAACCACAGCACTGTCCAGGAACACCTTGATAATCGTTGTCCTATTCCTTGACTGTACCATTCAGGGGATGAATAAAAGATAGAGGAGAGTAGAACCAGCAGACTTTGGGAGTAGATACATACGAGTACAGAGAGCACTGTGACCTGCTTCATAGTCACGCTCTGCCTGTATCTCCCAGATGGAGCTGGGACAGACCTTGCCTCAAGGCAGCGGTGGCAGCCAGTCACTGGCCCACGGAAAGGGAGTGTGCCTGAGGGGCCCTGGGTGGTCTGTCATACCTCTGCTCTGAAGGGGAACGGCTGTCCTGTGTGTCCTGTGGTGTCTCTGCCAGCTGCAGCCAGTTGTGCTGGAGAGCCCTGTCATCTCCTGTAGCACTGCAGGCCTGCATTTGGCCATGGTATTGAGCAGCTGTGGGTTTGTGGCAGCCCTAGGTGAGAGCTGAGTCCCCTGCCAGCGCCAGGGCTGCAAAGCAAGGCTGAGCTGCCTCGATTGACTCGCCTGCCTCCCTTCCCTCGGCAGGGGTAAAGGAGACCCCTCCCTGTCACTGCCTGGGGTCCTGTCGAATGCTGAGACAAGGAGAGGTGATTCTCATGCCCAGCTCTGCTTTGATCAGGAGAAATGACTCTGCGGGAAAGAAGTCTCTTCAGAGTACAGATTTCAGTCTCTTTCAGTGTAGATTCCCTGGAGGTCCAGGAGCACCTCGAAAGAGCCTAGAGTGGACAGAGAATATGATGCCTTCACCTGCTCCTCTGCTGCGCAGCTGGGCCACACTCCTGGGACAGCTGGGGGGTTATGGAAACATTGCATCGCTGCAGAGAGAGCTCTGCCCAGGAGCAGCTCCTCTGTAAAGGGCAGCAGGGTTGGGAACACTGTCTGAAGGCAGTGAGAGGAGACACACGACGCCGAGAGAGCGTCAAGGCAGCTGGGAGCGGGAGGATGCTGAGAGCTCCCTGGAGGAGAACTCTTCACAGCCCTCGACGTGGTAAGTCTGTGGGTGCAGGGCAAGGCAGCTTCAGTGCCTGGAGGGATCTCCTCCAGCTGGTAGAGCTGACAGGTTGTGTGCTGTGTCAGGAGGACTCTGAGAGTTTGTGCAGCACAGAGCAGGAGGACGTGCTGCAGAGCAGGGATGCCCTGCTGCCCCATGAGAGGGACAAGGCATGAGGGCTGCCTTCTGCTGTGGACGGCTGCAGGGGTATGAAGCTGGGTGTGCAGGCAGGGGTGCCCAGGGCTGTCCTTGCGAGCAGGGTCCCTGCGCCCCAGGGGCTGTGTGCCGGGGCAGGGACTCTGCTGCCTCTAAGGGGCAGGGATGTATTTTCCTGCAAGGTAAATCGTCTTTGTGTTGAATTTCCCACTTTTGTGGGCTGGATGGGTAGTGGGAGATGAGAATTTATGTCTCCACTTTGGAGAAGGCAGTGACAATTCCATTCTCATTAGGACTTGTCGGAGCTTCTCGTGAGCCCTGCGCACACAGAGCCTCCCCTGGGCAGTGCCCTGATGCCAGGAGGGGTCTGCAGAGCATCGCTGAGCACAGGGTGGGTGGGATGAGCTCTGTGAGCACGGAGAGGGAGGTGACATGGGCAAAGAGAAGCAGCGCCAGGGCCAGGGCCAGGCAGCAGAGACATGTGCAGGGAGGGAGAAGGAGCTGCTCCCAGAAATGCCATGGGCGTGGGGATTGGGGTACCTCCGGACGTGCCATGCAGTGCAGACACTTTCCCACAGCAAGCCCCGCGTTTCTGCCACCCAGCACAGACTCTGCCCCCGGGTCGTGGGTTTTCAGGCTGAGTCTTCTCCTTGGCAGCCCAACCCCCAGTGAGGAGAAAGCCCTGAGTGCCTTTCTGTCCCTGTCCTTCCAGCCTTGGCTGGAGCACTGGGGCATTTTGGGGTGTTCCAGCTCCTGTCCTTGCTGCCTTTGTCCCCACCTCACCTGGGCGCTCAGGGCACGTCCGTGTGTGGGGCTGGCAATGAGCTGACCCTCACTCCAGGACACCCCATCTGTCGGACTTGTGACTTTTTCCCTGGGGGTCCTGCTGGCCTGCAGGCTGCCTCCCACAATGGCACCGCTCTCCTATGGACTCCTGTGCCCCAGAGAGGAGCCCCATGGAGAAGACATCTCAGCGCTCAGGCCATGGCGATGCAGCTCATGGTCTGTAGGTGGGCAGCTGCACTGAGCCCCATGTGTCCCTGGCTGGGAGCGGGGAGCTGAGGTCCTCCTTGGGAAGGATGAGAGGAGACAGCAGGCAGGGCTTTGGAGCTGTGCGCTTGCAAACTGGCTGCCTCTGCTCGCAGCAGTGTCCAGTTTCTTTGACGGGGAACATCAGGCTGTGATGGAAGAGCTGCCAGCACAGGGCAGCTGAGACCAGGGCTGATGGAGAGAGCAGCTCTCCCCACTCTGCACTAAGGGAAAGGTGTCACTTGGAGTGCCACAGGAATGTCAGGGATTTCTGCCTCAAAAACTGCTCTGCAGTTTTGGTGAGGTCACTAGAACAAAATGAAGGAACCCAGAGCCCCAGAGCTCTGCTCTGCAGCCAGGTGAAATGGGAGCGACAATGCTGAAAAGCTCGTTCATATCAAGAGTGGATTTAGTCTGAGATCACCCCGTGCTCCTCTTGACGTACTGCTGCAAGGCAGGACTGACCCCTCGAGAGCCCACAGCAGAGCCCCCTCCTCCCAGTGGCACCCTCAGCTAGCACCAAATGGACCTGTCGAAAGGGACCTGCCAAAAGTCTTCCTGAACAGGGAGAGGTCTTGCATGAGAACTGGAATAGGTTTTGCTCAGAGAACTCTGCCCTGACTTCTCACTGCCTTTTCCTCCTTGGACAGGACCCCATGCCCAGAAGCAGCAGATGTCCAACAGCAGCTCCATCACCCAGTTCCTCCTCCTGGCCTTTGCAGACACACGGCAGCTGCAGCTCTTGCACTTCTGGCTCTTCCTGGGCATCTACCTGGCTGCCCTCCTGGGCAACGGCCTCATCATCACCACCACAGCCTGCGACCACCACCTCCACACCCCCATGTACTTCTTCCTCATCAACCTCTCCCTGCTCGACCTGGGGTCCATTTCCATCACTCTCCCTAAATCCATGGCAAATTCCCTCTGGGACACCAGGGCCATCTCCTATGCAGGATGTGCTGCACAGCTCTTTCTGTTTGGCATTTTGGTTGGATCAGAGTTTTCTCTTCTCACCGTCATGGCCTAGGACCGCTACGTTGCCATCTGCCACCCCCTGCACTACGGGACCCTCCTGGGCAGCAGAGCTTGTGTCCACATGGCAGCAGCTGCCTGGGGCAGTGGGCTTCTCCATGCTCTGCTGCACACGGCCAATACATTTTCCATACCCCTCTGCCAGGGCAATGCTGTGGGACAGTTCTTCTGTGAAATCCCCCAGATCCTCAAGCTCTCCTGCTTACACTCCTACCTCAGGGAACTTGGGCTTATTGTGGTCAGTTGCTTTTTAGCATTTGCATGTTTCGTTTTCATTCTTTTCTCCTATGTGCAGATCTTCAGGGCCGTGCTGAGGATGCCCTCAGAGCAGGGACGGCACAAAGCCTTTTCTACGTGCCTCCCTTACCTGGCCGTGGTCTCCCTCTTTGTCAGCACGGGCATGTTTGCCTACCTGAAGCCCCCCTCCATGTCATCTCCACCCCTGGATTTGGTGGTGGCAGTTCTGTACTCGGTGGTGCCTCCAGCAGTGAACCCCCTCATCTACAGCATGAGGAACCAGGAGCTCAAGGAGCCCTTTAGGAAAGTGATTTCATTCTTGCTTCTCAATAATGACAAACTTCCCACCACTCTCCAGAAATGAATCCCAGGGAATTACATTCTGGGCCTTTACTTTTCATTTGGTTTTGGTTTTTTGGGTTTTTTTTCCTTTGGTTGTTTTTTTTAATTATCATTACCATGGTTAGCATTCTCATCATCAGACCTGACTCTCTCAGATCATCACTGTAATGAAATGGGATCTCCCCGGTGAACTGTCTGAAGACTTTTCTTCCAGAGGTCGCAAACAATACCTGAGAGTTCTGGTTTCAGCTGAGATACAGTTAATTTTCTTCCTAGCAGCTGGTACAGTGCTCTGGTTTGCAGTTAGTATATGTACTAAATAATAAGAATAATTTTGATAATGCACTGAAGTTTTTATTTGTTGCTGAGCAGTCAAGGACTTTTCAGCTTCTCATACTGGCCTGCCAACGAGAAGGTACTATTACTACGAATTATTATTATCATTATTGTTATTATTGTCTTCCTTTTCTGTCCTATTAAACTGTCTTTATCTCAACCCATAAGGGTTTTTTTAGGTTTTTTTTCTTTTTGATTCTCTCCCCCATCCCACTTGGGGGGAGCGAGCAAATGGCAGTGTGGTTGTTTTAGCTGCCACCTGGGTTTAACCGCAACGCTGAGGTACATTGCCAAGGCTGTCCCCGCCATGAACTTGCAGATGGTTTCCTCAAAGAGGGGAGCCTGGAGGTGCCTGGAGTAAGAGTAACTCTGGCTCAAGGTAGAGCGCCACAAGTCCTTGCTGTCCTGGTTCTCCAGCAGGCCCGGAAGGTGGCTGAAGAAGGACTGGTGCCCCCAAGGCCCTTAGTGCTGTCGTCTCTCCTGAAGGGTGGCGTGGAGAGGGAGCCTGGGAGCCTGTGTCAGGGCTTGCGCTGCAGGGAGCACGACCCAGCAGCCATGTCAGGTCACTGCTGTCCCCGTGCCCAGCACATGTCCTTCAGACAGTCTCCCCCACCCCGTCTGTTGGCCCAGACCCCCAAAGTCACCCCCAGTCCCGACATTTTGTAGCTTCCCCTTCCAGACCTGGCCATTCAGCATGGTCCAGCTTTGGGCTGCTCTTTCAAATCCATCTCCACTGGGGAGCACCAAGCCCTTCCCAGGCTCACACATGCCCAGAGCCCGGCAGAGCCTGGAGCAGAGCTGCCTGTAAAGCCCTGCGTGGGACACAGTGGAGCCCGGGCAGGGGCTGGGTGCTGGGGAGGGCTGCCAAAGCGGGAGGGTGGCAGGGGGACAGGGCACCGAGGTCTGTCATGCAGACCACACCAGGGAGATAGATGTTTCCCCACCCCGGCGGCCCCTTGCCCTGTGTGGTGCCTGCACAGTTGGGCTGTGGGGCTGCATGTGGGGCAGCGGGACCGGGCTGGTGCAAGAATGGCAATGCAAAGAGGAGGCATGATGGTCCTTGAAGCTCCTGCGCTGCCGGGACATCAAAGCTACCCTCAACCCCCAGCCAGGCAGGGCTGTTGCCATGGTGACCGCAATGACACTGGGACCCCCGGTGACATCAGGGGTGGGAGGGCTGGGGTCTGGTGGGAGATGAGCAGCCCCACTGCAGCCAGAGCAGCTCCCCACAGCCGCGACAGGACTCGCTGCTGCTCAAGGGCTCCGGGGTGTCTTGGGGGCTGCAGCCACTGGCACCGCCTGCCAGGAGCCCCAAGGAACTGACCTCACGGTGCCTCCCCTCCTGTGTCACCGTCCTCTCTCAGGAGCACCACCAGGTGCATTCCTCCCTGCCCGGCTGTGAAGGGGACCTGCTGGAGGTCTTCTCTGCTGAGCCCCATGTCCTCAGCTCTGTCCCAACCTCAGCTCACAGTCATGATCGCAATCCTTCTGCAGTGCGTGTCTCTGCCTGGAGCTGGCCACCACGGCCTGCCTGCGTGGTCCCAGAGGATCCCAGTGAGGTTGAGCTTGGACAGGAGGTTGTGACTGTCCTTGCTCTGAGTAGGTGTGATGTCATCTGGGTGGGCATCATGAAGGGAAGGAAAGGACTGGAGAGAACAAGGACAAGAAGCAGTAAGGAAAATTTCAGATGAGGAGAGGAAAGAAAAAAAGAAAAAAATATACATATTATCTATCTATCTATCTATCTGTCTGTCTGTCTATCTCTCTGTCTGTCTGTCTCAGTCTTGGATACTGCAGGGGTAGACTGAAGACTCATGTTCAGCTCCTTGTCCAACCAAAAACCCAGGTCCTTCTCTGAAAAGCTTGTTTCTGGCTGGTTGGCCCCTGGCATGTCCTGATGAACATTGTGGTTCCTGCCTGGGCATTTCCCCTTGTGGAACTTGATGAGGTTCCTCTCTGCCCGTTTCTCCAGCCTGCTGTGGTCCCTCAGAAGGACAGCACAACCATCTTGGGTATCAGCTGCTCCTCTCCATTTCATATCATCTGCCACCCTGCTGAGGGTGACCTCTTCTCCATCGTCCAGGTCATTAAATCATGAAACAGTGTCAGCCCCAGTGTCGACTGCCCACCTACAGCTGTAGTGAATGGTCTCCAGCTGGATTGTGTACCTCTGGTCACAACCTTCTGAACCCAGTTTTCAGCAAGTTTCCAATCCACCGTGCCTTCTGCTTACCTAGTCCATGCTTCATCAGCATGGACTCATGAATGGGAGTGCTATTGGAGAGTGTCAGAAGCCTTTCTAAGGTCCAGACAGACAACAGCCACTGCTCTCCCTTCATCCACCCACCTCCACCGCCCAATGACATCAGGTAGTGGAAGGCTGTCAGCTTGGTCAGACTGACTTTCCTCTTCATAAACTCCTGTGCAGTCCTCATCCAAGTCATGTTCTTGTTTGTCACTTCTCTAGAGATAGTTGCCAGGACTAGTTGCTCCAGGCACATAGCTGAGGCTGACCAACTACCCCACAGAATTTCGGCTTCTTGTCACCAGTTCTGTCCTTGCTCTTGGGGTTTGTGTCTTCATTGTGGTGTCCTATGTGCAGATCTTCAGGGCCGTGCTGAGGATGCCCTCAGAGCAGGGACGGCACAAAGCCTTTTCCACGTGCCTCCCTCACCTGGCCGTGGTCTCCCTCTTCATCAGCACTGCCTTGTTTTCATACCTGAAGCCCCTCTCTGCCTCCTCCCCATCCCTGGATCTGGTGGTGGCAGTTCTGTACTTGGTGGTGCCTCCAACAGTGAACCCCCTCATCTACAGCATGAGGAACCAGCAGCTCAAGGATGGAAAAGATGAGGGGGAATGGGGGCAAATTACTCCTGGGGACATTCCCATTGAACACAAGAGGAATATTTTTCCCATGAGAATAATCAACCATTGGAATAATCTCCCCAGAAAGTGGTAGATTCCCCAAAACTGGACATTTTTAAGATTCAGATGGATGGGTTACTGAGCCATCTGGTCAAGACAGAGCATTTGCCAAGAACCTTTGGACCAGATGATCCTTGAGGTACTTTCCAACCCACTGGTCTATGATTCTATTATTCTGTGAATATCATCACTGACATGGCAGGGACATCTGGCCACAACTGACCGTGAGTGAGGAAGTGGCTGTATGGCACTGAGCTGTCTGCCAGGGTTACACCACAACACGCGTCCATCAAGGCAGGCTTGGCCATGACTGGTGGAGGAGCGGCCTCAAGGAGGAGGCTTTGGGCATTAGGAGGGATGCCAGAGCAGCCAGTGGTGCTAAACAGGAAGATGGCCAGGAGCACATTGGGCTGCCCTGGGAGGGGTGTGGCCACCCAGGCAAGGGCACTTCTTCTCCAGCTTGACTCCGCACTGGTGTGTGGCCACCTCTGCAGTGGTGTGTCCCAGGGTGGGGGGCTCCCCGTTCTGGAGGGATGGGGAGGAACTGTCATGTGGGCAGAGACAGTCTGCCAAGATAAGGTTAGGGGTCATGTGTGGAGAGGCTGAGAGCTGGGCTGCTTCATCCTGGTGAAGTGGAGGGTGAGGGAAGCATAAGGGTACCTCGAGACAGCTGGAAAATTCCTTTCTGAGGTGATGGCACTATTCTTTTGGTGGTGGGCAAGAGCATGAGAAAGGAAAAGCACGAGAAACTGCAGCTTTGGAGGTGCCGAGTGGAGGTGAGGCTGAAGAACTGTCCTTCTGAGGGCAGTGCTGTGGTGCAAAAAGTGACTCAGAGGGAGTCTGGAGGAGCCCATGGCTTTGTGTTTGAGGGAACATGTGGCGAGGAGGGAGAGACAGCAGTCCAGGTAGGGCCATAGCATGGGGTGAGAAGAAGGTGGGGAAGCGCGTTGGGTGCCTGCAGCCTGCAGGGAAACAGGCAGAGGCGTGGGGCAATGTAGGATGGCCTGTGGTGCCAATGGCCAAGGGTGCTGGCAAGGCTGAAAGGCCCCGATGGAACCGAGGGCTTTGCCCCCTTTGGCTATGGCTGACGTCCCTGCCACAGAGGCCTCAGAGGAGACATGTTGTCCTCATGGCCATGGGGCATCGTTGCCTCCTTGCACCCACCGTGGGGGAGGCCATGAGGTGTCATCCCGTTGTCCTTCCCTTGGCATCCCACTCCCCACATGCCAAGGCAGAGCTCTGAGACACAGGTGAGGGTCAGGATGTCCCTTGCCAGGGGCTGGGGGTCAGCGCTTGGCATTTCTACTTCATCAGACAAAGCCAGGGTGTCCTCAGCATCAGAGCTGCCTGCACTTTGCCTTGCTTTGTCATCATGGCCTCCAATGATTTGCTCTAACGAGTCCCTGGGGAGGCTTTGTCAGTAATGGCCCCCAGTGGGGCCCATTCATGCTTCAAGGTACTTTGGGCTTTACTGCTGACTTGGCCTTCTCCAGAGGTTTCTTCACTCTCCTTTTCTTGGTACCTGAGGTGCATGGACTCAGCAGCAAATACGCCATGGGGCTCATTAAAGTACAGAAAACTCTAACGAGCCATGTCTCTTCCCGTAATTTTCTTCAAGTCCTCAAGCCTTGTCCGACTAATTGGAGAGGTTGTAGCTGAGTACTCAATGATGAAGATTTTAAAGAATATTTCATGCAGGATGATTTTTTTTTGTTTCAAGGCTATTTTCTATCATGTTTCAATTGATAGATGAAGTGATAGCAGCGTTCTTCAATGGATGTTGGTGCAAGCTGTCTCCTAAAGACATCTGGAGAGGCAGGAGAAGCAGTCCCTTGAGATCCAGCACTGTCTGGACAACCTCGCTCCTCCCCAAGGCCACCAGTTCCCTCATCGGCCACCTGGGCCTTGCATCACCTTTCCTCACATCAGGCTTCTCCACTGAGCTCTGCAGCTGGATGGTACAGCTCCTTCACAACAGCTCCCACCTGCTTTCCTTGGAGACCTGGGCTGCACGCAGGCACACAAAGGTTTCTCTTCACTGACAACAAACAACAGTTAAACACGATGCAAGTTAATGAACATGAAATCTCTCTCCTCAGCTGGATGCTGAGTCCAAGCAGCATCTAACGTGGTCCACCTTTCACAAGGCATTTCCGTACAAGAACAGTTTTAAACATGGAGATAACAAAGGATAGGTACAGACACAGTGAAGGTGTTGGCTAAAGAGTTCATGAGAGTTCTGAAAGATGGGGCAAGTTTCTAACTCCCTGAAGGTCCAAGCAGAAACCAGAGAGTTGAGAGGCATCTGAATGGCCAAAGAGGAAGCGGAGGAGGAAACCTGGGAGCAATGGGAAGGGCGTACGTCCAGATAGTCTGCTGCAATGATGTCCTTAGGCATGGCCATTGAACCAGGAGAGGTGGAAACACCTGAGCGATGAGGGAGATGAAAGAATAGACAGAGTAGTGGTAACGCAAGGACAGGGGAAGGTGAATATTTCTTCTGCTGCCATTAGTCCACTTCCAGGAAATTTCCATTCTGTCACGGTGGGAAAACATTGCCAGTTCTTACAAACACTCCAAGGATTCACATGATGAAAATGTGTTTGTACGTTGTTTTAGTGGAAAAAAACCAACCCAAACTACCCTATGTGCCCCTTCCCATGCAGAGCCCAGTTGTCTGAGCATGAAGAGGCAGTGCCACTTTGAGGGGCCCCCGTGTACCTGAGGTGCTGGCCTGGGATTGGCATCTGTCTCAGAGGACCTGTGGGAGACCAGAGACACTTGCAAGCTGCAGGTGGAGGCTGGGCAGGGCTTCCCAGGGCATCTACACTGGTACCAGGTCTCTGTGTCCCTCGACCTGAAGGCATTCATGTCCTACATCCATTCCCAGTTCTGGGAAAAGGCAATCCCCCTCCAAAGACAGAAAAAAAAAACCAAAAACCTGACGAGTGTGTTGACACCTCTCTTTACTTTGGCTCTTTGTCTTCAGAGCTTCTTCCTTTCATTTCCATGCCATCCACTTACATCTGACAGGCCTACAGGCATTAAAACAAGATTATCTGGGGTCTTGCACAGAGCCCCGTGCCCCCAAAACCTTCCCTGCCCAGGACTCCCCAGGCTTTGCACAGAGCGAGCACAGGAGGCTTCATGCCCCATAAACATCTGCAGAACTCCAGTTGGAAATAGGGCCCAGCATCCCCATAGGATCCTCAGAGACCTGAGGTGGAAGGGACCTCAGGCAGCCTGCCCTCCAACCTGTCAGAAACAGCGTCAGACCAAGCTGTTCAAGGCTGATTCAGTGCGAGTTGGAAAACCCCCAAGGACAGAGACTGCACAACCTCTCTGGGTGACCTGTTCCAGCACTTGGCTGAGCTCATGGGGAAAAGTTATTCCTTATGTGCTGGCTGAACCCCTCCTCTTTCACCTTCCTCCCCTTGTCCTTTGTCCTCCCACCATGCACCATGGTGAAGAGACTGGCTCTGGATTCTCCATGTCCTCCTTGTCAGTACTGACAGGCTGGCATGAGTTCCCCATCAGCCTTCCCTTCTGCCAACACGGCTTCACTAAGGGCAAATAGTGCCTGACAAATTTGGTGGCCTGCTATGATGGGGTTACAGCATTGGTGGACAAGGGAAGGGCAACTGACATCATCTACCTGGACTTGTGCAAGGCATTTGACACTGTCCTGCATGACATCCTTGTCTCTACATTAGAGAGACATGGATTCATTGGATGGACCACGCAGTGGATAAGGAATTGGCTGGATGGTCACACTCAAAGAGTTGTGATCAACGGCTCAATGTCCAAGCTCAGAATGGTGATGTGTGGCGTTCCTCACAGGTCGGTGCTGGGACCGGCACTGTTCAACATCTTTGTCGGCGACATGGACAGTGGGATCGGGTGCACCCTCAGCAAGTTTGCCGACGACACCAAGCTGTGTGGTGGGGTTGACGTGCTGGAGGGAAGGGATGCCATCCAGAGGGACCTTGACAGGCTGGACAGGTGGACCCATGTGAACCACATGAAGTTCAGAAAGGCCAAGTGCAAGATCCTGCACGTGGGTCGGCGCAATCCCAAGCACAACTATAGTCTGGGCAAGGAATGGATTGAAAGTACCCAGAGGAGAAGGACTTGGGGGTATTAATTGATGAGAAGCTCAACAGGAGCCGGCAGCATGCGCTTGCAGCCCAGGAAGCCAACCGTGTCCTGGGCTGCATCAAAAGAGGCGTGACCAGCAGGTCAAGGGAGGGGATCCTGCCCCTCTACTCCACTCTTGTGAGACCCCACCTGGATTACTGCGTCCAGCTCTGGGGGGCCCAGTACATGAGATACATTGAGCTCTTGGAGCGAGTCCAGAGGAGGCACCTCTGGACCAACGTCCTGCTCCAAGAAGGGTCAGACCAGATGTTGTGGTTTAAGCCCAGCTGGCAGTTACACACAGCATTGCCCTGGCAGAGGGGTATGGAAAATGTATTGGCCGTGTGCAGCAGAGCATTGAGAGGTCCCAGTGTCATTGCGGTCATCATGGCAACAGCCCTGCCTGGCTGGGGGTTGAGGGTAGCTTTGATGTCCCGGCAGCGCAGGAGCTTCAAGGACCATCATGCCTCCTCTTTGCATTGCCATTCTTGCACCAGCCCGGTCCCGCTGCCCCACATGCAGCCCCACAGCCCAACTGTGCAGGCACCACACAGGGCAAGGGGCCGCCGGGGTGGGGAAACATCTATCTCCCTGGTGTGGTCTGCATGACAGACCTCGGTGCCCTGTCCCCCTGCCACCCTCCCGCTTTGGCAGCCCTCCCCAGCACCCAGCCCCTGCCCGGGCTCCACTGTGTCCCACGCAGGGCTTTACAGGCAGCTCTGCTCCAGGCTCTGCCGGGCTCTGGGCATGTGTGAGCCTGGGAAGGGCTTGGTGCTCCCCAGTGGAGATGGATTTGAAAGAGCAGCCCAAAGCTGGACCATGCTGAATGGCCAGGTCTGGAAGGGGAAGCTACAAAATGTCGGGACTGGGGGTGACTTTGGGGGTCTGGGCCAACAGACGGGGTGGGGGAGACTGTCTGAAGGACATGTGCTGGGCACGGGGACAGCAGTGACCTGACATGGCTGCTGGGTCGTGCTCCCTGCAGCGCAAGCCCTGACACAGGCTCCCAGGCTCCCTCTCCACGCCACCCTTCAGGAGAGACGACAGCACTAAGGGCCTTGGGGGCACCAGTCCTTCTTCAGCCACCTTCCGGGCCTGCTGGAGAACCAGGACAGCAAGGACTTGTGGCGCTCTACCTTGAGCCAGAGTTACTCTTACTCCAGGCACCTCCAGGCTCCCCTCTTTGAGGAAACCATCTGCAAGTTCATGGCGGGGACAGCCTTGGCAATGTACCTCAGCGTTGCGGTTAAACCCAGGTGGCAGCTAAAACAACCACACTGCCATTTGCTCGCTCCCCCCAAGTGGGATGGGGGAGAGAATCAAAAAGAAAAAAAACCTAAAAAACCCTTATGGGTTGAGATAAAGACAGTTTAATAGGACAGAAAAGGAAGACAATAATAACAATAATGATAATAATAATTCGTAGTAATAGTACCTTCTCGTTGGCAGGCCAGTATGAGAAGCTGAAAAGTCCTTGACTGCTCAGCAACAAATAAAAACTTCAGTGCATTATCAAAATTATTCTTATTATTTAGTACATATACTAACTGCAAACCAGAGCACTGTACCAGCTGCTAGGAAGAAAATTAACTGTATCTCAGCTGAAACCAGAACTCTCAGGTATTGTTTGCGACCTCTGGAAGAAAAGTCTTCAGACAGTTCACCGGGGAGATCCCATTTCATTACAGTGATGATCTGAGAGAGTCAGGTCTGATGATGAGAATGCTAACCATGGTAATGATAATTAAAAAAAACAACCAAAGGAAAAAAAACCCAAAAAACCAAAACCAAATGAAAAGTAAAGGCCCAGAATGTAATTCCCTGGGATTCATTTCTGGAGAGTGGTGGGAAGTTTGTCATTATTGAGAAGCAAGAATGAAATCACTTTCCTAAAGGGCTCCTTGAGCTCCTGGTTCCTCATGCTGTAGATGAGGGGGTTCACTGCTGGAGGCACCACCGAGTACAGAACTGCCACCACCAAATCCAGGGGTGGAGATGACATGGAGGGGGGCTTCAGGTAGGCAAACATGGCAGTGCTGACAAAGAGGGAGACCACGGCCAGGTAAGGGAGGCACGTAGAAAAGGCTTTGTGCCGTCCCTGCTCTGAGGGCATCCTCAGCACGGCCCTGAAGATCTGCACATAGGAGAAAAGAATGAAAACGAAACATGCAAATGCTAAAAAGCAACTGACCACAATAAGCCCAAGTTCCCTGAGGTAGGAGTGTAAGCAGGAGAGCTTGAGGATCTGGGGGATTTCACAGAAGAACTGTCCCACAGCATTGCCCTGGCAGAGGGGTATGGAAAATGTATTGGCCGTGTGCAGCAGAGCATGGAGAAGCCCACTGCCCCAGGCAGCTGCTGCCATGTGGACATAAGCTCTGCTGCCCAGGAGGGTCCCGTAGTGCAGGGGGTGGCAGATGGCAACGTAGCGGTCCTAGGCCATGACGGTGAGAAGAGAAAACTCTGATCCAACCAAAAAGCCAAACAGAAAGAGCTGTGCAGCACATCCTGCATAGGAGATGGCCCTGGTGTCCCAGAGGGAATTTGCCATGGATTTAGGGAGAGTGATGGAAATGGACCCCAGGTCGAGCAGGGAGAGGTTGATGAGGAAGAAGTACATGGGGGTGTGTAGGTGGTGGTCGCAGGCTGTGGTGGTGATGATGAGGCCGTTGCCCAGGAGGGCAGCCAGGTAGATGCCCAGGAAGAGCCAGAAGTGCAAGAGCTGCAGCTGCCGTGTGTCTGCAAAGGCCAGGAGGAGGAACTGGGTGATGGAGCTGCTGTTGGACATCTGCTGCTTCTGGGCATGGGGTCCTGTCCAAGGAGGAAAAGGCAGTGAGAAGTCAGGGCAGAGTTCTCTGAGCAAAACCTATTCCAGTTCTCATGCAAGACCTCTCCCTGTTCAGGAAGACTTTTGGCAGGTCCCTTTCGACAGGTCCATTTGGTGCTAGCTGAGGGTGCCACTGGGAGGAGGGGGCTCTGCTGTGGGCTCTCGAGGGGTCAGTCCTGCCTTGCAGCAGTACGTCAAGAGGAGCACGGGGTGATCTCAGACTAAATCCACTCTTGATATGAACGAGCTTTTCAGCATTGTCGCTCCCATTTCACCTGGCTGCAGAGCAGAGCTCTGGGGCTCTGGGTTCCTTCATTTTGTTCTAGTGACCTCACCACAACTGCAGAGCAGTTTTTGAGGCAGAAATCCCTGACATTCCTGTGGCACTCCAAGTGACACCTTTCCCTTAGTGCAGAGTGGGGAGAGCTGCTCTCTCCATCAGCCCTGGTCTCAGCTGCCCTGTGCTGGCAGCTCTTCCATCACAGCCTGATGTTCCCCGTCAAAGAAACTGGACACTGCTGCGAGCAGAGGCAGCCAGTTTGCAAGCGCACAGCTCCAAAGCCCTGCCTGCTGTCTCCTCTCATCCTTCCCAAGGAGGACCTCAGCTCCCCGCTCCCAGCCAGGGACACATGGGGCTCAGTGCAGCTGCCCACCTACAGACCATGAGCTGCATCGCCATGGCCTGAGCGCTGAGATGTCTTCTCCATGGGGCTCCTCTCTGGGGCACAGGAGTCCATAGGAGAGCGGTGCCATTGTGGGAGGCAGCCTGCAGGCCAGCAGGACCCCCAGGGAAAAAGTCACAAGTCCGACAGATGGGGTGTCCTGGAGTGAGGGTCAGCTCATTGCCAGCCCCACACACGGACGTGCCCTGAGCCCCCAGGTGAGGTGGGGACAAAGGCAGCAAGGACAGGAGCTGGAACACCCCAAAATGCCCCAGTGCTCCAGCCAAGGCTGGAAGGACAGGGACAGAAAGGCACTCAGGGCTTTCTCCTCACTGGGGGTTGGGCTGCCAAGGAGAAGACTCAGCCTGAAAACCCACGACCCGGGGGCAGAGTCTGTGCTGGGTGGCAGAAACGCGGGGCTTGCTGTGGGAAAGTGTCTGCACTGCATGGCACGTCCGGAGGTACCCCAATCCCCACGCCCATGGCATTTCTGGGAGCAGCTCCTTCTCCCTCCCTGCACATGTCTCTGCTGCCTGGCCCTGGCCCTGGCGCTGCTTCTCTTTGCCCATGTCACCTCCCTCTCCGTGCTCACAGAGCTCATCCCACCCACCCTGTGCTCAGCGATGCTCTGCAGACCCCTCCTGGCATCAGGGCACTGCCCAGGGGAGGCTCTGTGTGCGCAGGGCTCACGAGAAGCTCCGACAAGTCCTAATGAGAATGGAATTGTCACTGCCTTCTCCAAAGTGGAGACATAAATTCTCATCTCCCACTACCCATCCAGCCCACAAAAGTGGGAAATTCAACACAAAGACGATTTACCTTGCAGGAAAATACATCCCTGCCCCTTAGAGGCAGCAGAGTCCCTGCCCCGGCACACAGCCCCTGGGGCGCAGGGACCCTGCTCGCAAGGACAGCCCTGGGCACCCCTGCCTGCACACCCAGCTTCATACCCCTGCAGCCGTCCACAGCAGAAGGCAGCCCTCATGCCTTGTCCCTCTCATGGGGCAGCAGGGCATCCCTGCTCTGCAGCACGTCCTCCTGCTCTGTGCTGCACAAACTCTCAGAGTCCTCCTGACACAGCACACAACCTGTCAGCTCTACCAGCTGGAGGAGATCCCTCCAGGCACTGAAGCTGCCTTGCCCTGCACCCACAGACTTACCACGTCGAGGGCTGTGAAGAGTTCTCCTCCAGGGAGCTCTCAGCATCCTCCCGCTCCCAGCTGCCTTGACGCTCTCTCGGCGTCGTGTGTCTCCTCTCACTGCCTTCAGACAGTGTTCCCAACCCTGCTGCCCTTTACAGAGGAGCTGCTCCTGGGCAGAGCTCTCTCTGCAGCGATGCAATGTTTCCATAACCCCCCAGCTGTCCCAGGAGTGTGGCCCAGCTGCGCAGCAGAGGAGCAGGTGAAGGCATCATATTCTCTGTCCACTCTAGGCTCTTTCGAGGTGCTCCTGGACCTCCAGGGAATCTACACTGAAAGAGACTGAAATCTGTACTCTGAAGAGACTTCTTTCCCGCAGAGTCATTTCTCCTGATCAAAGCAGAGCTGGGCATGAGAATCACCTCTCCTTGTCTCAGCATTCGACAGGACCCCAGGCAGTGACAGGGAGGGGTCTCCTTTACCCCTGCCGAGGGAAGGGAGGCAGGCGAGTCAATCGAGGCAGCTCAGCCTTGCTTTGCAGCCCTGGCGCTGGCAGGGGACTCAGCTCTCACCTAGGGCTGCCACAAACCCACAGCTGCTCAATACCATGGCCAAATGCAGGCCTGCAGTGCTACAGGAGATGACAGGGCTCTCCAGCACAACTGGCTGCAGCTGGCAGAGACACCACAGGACACACAGGACAGCCGTTCCCCTTCAGAGCAGAGGTATGACAGACCACCCAGGGCCCCTCAGGCACACTCCCTTTCCGTGGGCCAGTGACTGGCTGCCACCGCTGCCTTGAGGCAAGGTCTGTCCCAGCTCCATCTGGGAGATACAGGCAGAGCGTGACTATGAAGCAGGTCACAGTGCTCTCTGTACTCGTATGTATCTACTCCCAAAGTCTGCTGGTTCTACTCTCCTCTATCTTTTATTCATCCCCTGAATGGTACAGTCAAGGAATAGGACAACGATTATCAAGGTGTTCCTGGACCCCAAAATATCCCCTGTGAATGGAGAAAAGGAACATCATGCCCATTTTTAAAAAAAGGTTAAAAAGGAGGACCCTGGGAACTACCACCCAGTCAGCCTCACTTTTGTGCCTGCCAAGATCATGGAGCTAATCTTCCTCCTGGAAGATCTGTCAAAACTTATGGAAGAGAAGGAGGATATTAGAGACAGCTCACCAGGCCTCACCAAGGCTAGATTGTGCCTGACTAACCTCGTGGCCTTCTATGATGGACTGACTGCATCAGTGGGCAAGGGAAGAGCTACAGAATTTCATCTTTCTGGACTTCTGGGAGACCTTTGCTACAGTCCCCTAGAAGTTTTGCAGATCATAGAACCCAAGAACAGCTCAAGTTGGAAGGGATCCATAAGGATCATTGACTCCAACTCCCTGCTCCTCTCAGGACTACGCGAATACTAAACCATATCACTAAGCGCATCTTCCAGACGCTTCTTGAAATCTGACAGGCTTGGTGCCATGACCGCTTCCGTGGGAAATCTATTGCAGCGATCGACCATTCTAATGTCATATCCAAACTTCCCCTGATGCAGCTTCATGCCATTTCCTCGTGTCCTCTCACTGGTCACCAGAGAGAGGAGATCAGCACCTCCCCCTCCACTGCCCCCCTTGAGGAAGTTGGAGACTGAGATGAGGTCACGCCTCAGCCTTCTCTTCGCCAAGCTGAACGAGCCAAGTCACCTCAGCCGCTCCTCGTAAGTCTTGCCCTTGTGACCCCACACCATCTTGGTCACCCTCCCCTGGACACACTCTAATACTTTGATGTCTTTCTTGTACTGAGGTGCCCAAAACTGCACACAGCATTCAAGGTGGGGCCGCACCAGTGCAGTGTAGAGTGGGACAGTCACCCCCCCCTCGACCAGCTCGCTACGCTGTGCTTGGTTGTCCTGCTTTCAGCTGGGATGGAGTTCATTTTCTTCCGAGCAGCTGGTACAGTGCTGTGGTTTGGATTTAGGATGGGAATCACATTGATCACACACCAATGGTTTTAGTTGTTACCATTCGGTCAAGGACTTCTCAGCTTCTCACCCTGGCCTGGCACTGAGAAGGCGGGAGGCACCCAGGAATCTGTGAGGGGACAGTCAGGACGGCTGACCCAAACTGACCAAAGGAGATTCCATAGCACAGGAAGAGGTGTTAGGCATAGTTCAAAGAAAAGGAAAGCCCATTCCTCAGCTGTATATTAGGTCCACGTGAGCTCCTCTGAATTCCAGGTCCAACAGGGAAATAGAAAACACATTTTTTGTGTCAAAGAGAGAGTCCAGAACCCTTCCAAGCACTCCCTGCTTGGACCTCTTGGTCCATATTAGCTCTTTACGCACAGCAAGTGTATTGGGTCTGGCTGAGATGGACTTAATTCTCCCCACAACAGCCCTCATGGTGCTGTGCTGTGTATTGGTAGCTAGCAAACTGTTGATAACACACCAGTGTTTTGGCTACTCCTGAGCAGTGCCAGCACACATCAAGGCTGTCTCTACAACATTTCTTTTTCCCCAGCAGCAGGCTGGGGGTGGGCAAGATCTTGGGAGGGGACACAGCTAGGACAGCTGACCCAAACTGACCAAAGGGATATTCCATACCGTATGGTGTCTGCTCACCAATAAGAAACTGAGAATAGGGGGAGGAACAGGGCGGGGGCATTCGTTGGGTTTTTTTTTACAATGTTTGTCTTCCGGAGTAAGGGGCACGCATACTGAGTCCCTACTTCCCAGGAAGTGGCCGGACATCGCCTGCTGATGGGAAGTAGAGAATAATCTTTGCTTTTCTTGCTTTGCTTCTGCGCACGACTTTTTGCTTTAGCTACATTAAACTGCCTTTATCTTGACCCACGAGTTTGGGGTTGTTTTTTCCATCTTCCTTTCTCCCCTCCCTGCCTTACTGAAAAGGGGAGTGACAGAGTGGCTCTGGTGGGCACCTGGCCGCCAGCCAGGGTCAACCCACCACAGTCCTTTTGGCACCCAAGGTGGGGCTCGACAACGGCAGTTTGGTATTAAGGGTGCTACAGCTATAGTAGTTTTTAAGTTGCAAGCTCCTGTGCAGGTCACGGGGTTTGTTAGCTGTGCTGCTTATCTCTATTTTGCTAAACTTAGGAACATGCTGATACAAACAATGGCTGCTCTGTGCTTTGGCCTAGTGTTGACAATCTTACTGTGCTGGGGGAGCTATCTTGTGGACATGATGGGGGAATACATCTCTCTCTCTACCTGGGTTTGACGTGGATGGTTTCATTATGCAGGCTCCTAAGGTCCTTGTTCACCCTTATGTAAGCTCATTAATATTACTAATTAATACTGCTGGCATATTACGGGTGTTGTGGAGTTTGGTTTTGTCCTGGTTTAAGGGGAGACAACTTTTAAGTGAGGCAATACTGAAACGTGCCCTGAGGCAGCCAGTCCCCGGGTGGCAGGGTGTGTGGAAGGATTTGGGCAGGTTCCTAGGGCGATTATCACCTCCTATAGCCTGGGACTTCACACCTGAACAGGCAAGCAATCCCAGCAAACTGACACGCCACCTGATAGAAGGGTGTCTTGCCTACCCCAATGAAAACCAACAGCTTCTAGCACTGTACTGGGGCCTGGCCTGGGCCTATCGAGCCACAGTGCAGAACTCTCAGAGGACTGTGGTTGAGGAAGGCACCCAAACTGCAGCTGAGGACACCGTGGCTGAGATAGGGACACAAACAGTAACAACTACAGTAATTGCCCCAGTAGTAAAAAAGAAACAGTGGACCAGGAGGTCAACAGGTCCATATCATCGATTAGTAAGGGAAGAGGAAGAAGAGGAGGAGAGGTTTGAGCAGGAAGCTGGTCCTTCAGCAAAGAAGTGGGAGGAAGGAGTGAGAGAAATCAGACAAGAAGCAGAAACTACCCGGTCTCTGACCTCATCCGAACTTCGAGATATGCGGAAAGATTACAGCCGCCAGCCTGGTGAGCGGATTGCTGCCTGGCTGCTTCGATGCTGGGGTAATGGGGCCGACAGTCAGCAATTGGAAGGCAGGGAAGCCCAACAGCTGGGATGCCTAGCTAGAAACCGAGGAATTGAGAGGGGAATTGGAAAAGAGACAGCAATTTGCAGTCTCTGGAGACGGCTGCTTTCAAGTGTGAGGGCAAGATACCCATTCAAGGAAGATCTGGTTAACTGCCCAGGAACGTGGACCACCGCAGATGAAGGCATCCAGTACCTGAGAGAACTAGCGGTGTTGGAAGTCATCTATAGTGATCTAGATGATGAGGAGGTCTCCAAAGATCCAGAGGATGTCCTGTGCACACGGGCCATGTGGAGGAAGGTGATTCAAAGTGCCCCAGCATCGTATTCTAACAGCTTGGCAGCAATGTATTTCCCAGATATGGACACACCAACTGTGGAGAAGGTGTCCGCTTGGCTTCAGAACTTTGAAGAAAACCTCTGTACCTCCTCCTCCCTACGGGCCAGCACGTCGGCTGTCAGAGGTACCCCAAGAAATCAGTCATCTCCTGCGCCGGTCAGAGGGAAAGGGAGCCCCAGGCATATGCCACATGGTACACTCTGGTTTTTCCTGCGTGACCAAGGGGAGGACATGAGGAAGTGGGACAGTGAACCCACCTTTAAGTTGGAAGCCCGTGTTCGTGAACTAAGAGGGAAGACAGCTGTTAAGAAGGGGACACCCAAGAAGGCCGTCAGTGTAGTTGCTACAGAGACACGAGAAGGCAAACAGCGATCTCCCAGATGTAAAACTAAAATCACCTCCCTTGATCCTGGTGAGGGGACATCTGGTCTGTCACCGCGAGGGTCAGACAGGAATACTCTGACCAGGAACAGGAATAGAGGGTCCCTGCCTTCGGCCAGGAGGAGGAAAGGGATGACCGGGTATACTGGACTGTGTGGATTCGATGGCCTGGCACATCAGACCCACAGAAGTATAAGGCTTTGGTAGACACTGGTGCACAGTGTACACTGCTACCATCAGGGTATAGGGGCACAGAACCCATCCGGATCTCTGGAGTGACAGGGGGATGCCAAGAACTGTCCATATTGGAGGCTGAGGTGAGCTTAACAGGGGACAAGGGGGAGAAGCACCCCATTGTGACCGGCCCAGAGGCCCCTTGTATCCTTGACATAGATTACCTCAGGAGAGGGTACTTCAAGGACCCAAAGGGGTACCGATGGGCTTTCGGTGTAGCCACTGTGAACGCAGAGAAGACCAAACAGTTATCTACCCTGTCTGGTCTCTCAGAAGATCTCTTTGTTGTGGGATTGCTGCAAGTTGAAGAACAACAGGTGCCCACTGCTACCAGGACAGCACACCGGCGACAATATTGCACAAATCGAGACTCCCTGGCTCCCACCCATGAGCTGATTCATCACCTGGAGAACCAGGGAGTCATCAGCAAGACTCATTCACCTTTTAATAGTCTCATATAGCCAGTGCAAAAGTCTGATGGAGGGTGGAGGTTAACGGTGGACTATCGTGGCCTGAACGAAGTGACGCCACCACTGAGTGCTGCTGTACCAGACATGTTAGAGCTCCAATATGAATTGGAGCCAAAAGCAGCCAAGTGGTATGCTACAATTGACATCGCCAATGCATTCTTCTCAATTCCTTTGGCAGCCGAATGCAGGCCACAGTTTGCTTTCACTTGGAGAGGTGTTCAATACACCTGGAATCGACTGCCCCAGGCGTGGAAGCATAGTCCTACTATTTGTCATGGACTAATCCAAACTGCACTGGAAAAGGGTGGTGCCCCTGAACATCTACAATACATCGATGACATCATTGTGTGGGGCAATAAGGCAGAAGAAGTATTCAAGAAGGGAAAAAGAGTAATGCAGATTCTTCTGAAAGCTGGTTTCGCCATAAAGAAAAGCAAGGTCAAGGGACCTGCACAAGAGATCCAGTTTTTGGGAATAAAATGGCAGGATGGACGCCGTCATGTGCCTATGGATGTGATTAACAAGATAGCAGCTATGTCTCCACCAGCTAACAAGAAGGAGACACAAGCCTTCCTGGGCCTTGTGGGGTTCTGGAGAATGCATATTCCAGGTTATAGTCAGCTTGTGAGCCCTCTCTATCAAGTAACCCGGAAAAAGAACTATTTTGAATGGGGCCTTGAGCAACAACAAGCCTTTGAGCATATCAAACAGGAAATAGCTCGTGCAGTAGCTCTTGGACCTGTCCGGACAGGACCAGCTGTACAAAATGTACTCTACACTGCACCTGGGAAGCATGGCCTCACCTGGAGCCTCTGGCAGAAAACAGCAGGAGAAACCCGAGGTCGACCATTAGGGTTTTGGAGCCGGGGGTATCGAGGATCAGAAGCCCACTACACCCCAACTGAAAAAGAGATCCTAGCAGCATAGGAAGGGATTCGAGCTGCTTCAGAAGTTGTTGGTACAGAAGCATCTCTCCTCTTGGCACCGCGATTGCCTGTGCTACACTGGATGTTCAAAGGAAACTTTCCCTCTACACATCACGCAACATGGAGTAAGTGGGTAGCACTAATCATGCAGCGAGCTCGACTGGGGAAACCCAACCACCCAGGAATTCTAGAAGAGATTATGGACTGGCCAGAAGGTAGAGATTTTGGAGCACTGCCTGAGGAGGTAGCTCGTGCCCAAGAGGCACCACCATATAATGAGTTACCAGAAGATGAAAGGCGTTATGCTCTGTTTACTGATGGATCCTGTCGTGTTGTAGGAAACCATCGGAAGTGGAAAGCTGCTGTATGGAGTCCCACACGACAAGTCATTGAGGCCACTGAAGGAGAAGGTGAGTCAAGTCAGTTCGCAGAAGTGAAAGCCATTCAGTTAGCCCTAAAGATTGCTGAACGAGAAAAGTGGCCAGTACTCTACCTCTATACTGACTCCTGGGTGGTGGCAAATGCTCTGTGGGGGTGGCTACAGCAGTGGAAGAAGACCAATTGGCAGCACAGGGGTAAACTCATCTGGGCTGCTGCATCGTGGCAGGACATCTCTGCCCAGGTAGAAAACATGGCTGTGAAGGTACGTCATGTAGATGCTCACATACCCAAAAGCTGTGCCACTGAAGAACATAAAAACAATGAACAGGTAGACAAGGCTGCCAAAATTGAAGTAGCTCAAGTGGACCTGGACTGGAAGCGTAAGGGTGAGCTATTTGTAGCTCGATGGGCCCATGAAACATCAGGACATCTAGGGAGAGATGCAACATACAGACGGGCTCGTGATCGAGGGGTGGACCTGACCATGGAGGCCGTCACACAAGTCACTCATGCATGTGAAATATGTGCTGCAATCAAGAGAGCGACACGAGTAAAATCTCCCTGGAATAGAGGGCGGTGGCTGGGTTTTCGATATGGCGAGGCCTGGCAGATTGACTATATTGGGCCACTGCCACGAGCACGCCAAGGCAAGCGCTACATGCTCACCATGGTGGAAGCAACTACTGATTGGCTAGAGACATTTCCTGTAAACCATGCCACTGCCCAAAACACCATCCTAGGCCTTGAAAGGCAAATTTTATGGCGACATGGTACCCCAGAAAGGACTGAATCAGACAATGGGACTCATTTTCGAAATAACGTCATAAGCTCCTGGGCAAAGCAACACGGCATTGAGTGGGTGTATCACATCCCCTATCACCCACAAGCCTCTGGAAAGATCGAGAGATATAATGGACTGTTAAAGACTATGTTGAGGGCATTAGGTAATGGGGCATGGAAGCACTGGGAAACAAATTTAGCAGAAGCCACTTGGCTGATTAATACCAGAGGATCTGCTAACCGTCCTGGTCCTGCCCAAACAAAACCCTACATACTGTGGGGGGGAGACAAGGTCCCTGTAGTACACATGGGAAAGTGGCTGGGGAAGGCGGTGTCGATTGCTCCTCCTATGGGAAAAGGCAAACCCATTCCTGGGATTGTCTTCGCTCAAGGACCTGGGTGTACTTGGTGGGTAATGCGGAAGGATGGGGAGACCCGGTGTGTGCCTCAAGGAGATTTAACCTTGGGGTAAAATAATCTGTAATGTGAGTTGTACTTTCTAGGAAGTAATGTAGAAGGAATGACCCAAACCAACGAAGAGCAAGTTTCGCAAGGAGCCAGATGAATGCAACAACAGCCCAAAGCAAGCTGGTGTTGGTGCTCAACAACTGAACCTGAACACCCATCCTGACAGATTGGGCCCCAGTCATAGCCGGTTCATGAACATCTGGAGGAGCAGAGGAAGCTCATGGAATGGGAGAGTAACATCTATCTGTTAAAGGACTGGAAATAGTAGTTAATAAGAAGTAAATACAATGAAACGGTTATAAAATATATATATATGTATTAAAGTGTGTGGAGCGTGAGCACGACACAAATGGTATGGAATAAGGGGTGGAGATTGTATTGGGTCTGGCTGAGATGGAGTTAATTCTCCCCACAGCAGCCCTCATGGTGCTGTGCTGTGTATTGGTAGCTAGCAAACTGTTGATAACACACCAGTGTTTTGGCTACTCCTGAGCAGTGCCAGCACACATCAAGGCTGTCTTTCCAACATTTCTTTCTCCCCAGCAGCAGGCTGGGGGTGGGCAAGATCTTGGGAGGGGACACAGCTAGGACAGCTGACCCAAACTGACCAAAGGGATATTCCATACCGTATGGCGTCTGCTCACCAATAAGAAACTGAGAATAGGGGGAGGAACAGGGCGGGGGCATTCGTTGGTTTTTTTTTTTACAACGTTTGTCTTCAGGAGTAAGGGGCATGCATACTGAAGCCCTACTTCCCAGGAAGTGGCCGGACATCGCCTGCTGATGGGAAGTAGAGAATAATCTTTGCTTTTCTTGCTTTGCTTCCACGCGCGGCTTTTTGCTTTAGCTACATTAAACTGCCTTTATCTCGACCCACGAGTTTGGGGTTGTTTTTCTCCATGTTCCTTTCTCTCCTCCCTGCCTTGCTGAGGAGGCAAGTGATAGAGTGGCTCTGGTGGGCACCTGGCCCCCAGCCAGGGTCAACCCACCACACACCTCTTCCTGTGGTATGGAATCTCCCTTTGGTCAGTTTGGGTCAGCTGTCCTGGCTGTGTCGCCTCACAGATTCCTGGGTCCCCCCCGCGTTCTCAGTGGCAGGCCAGGGTGAGAAGCTGAGAAGTCCTTGACCGAATGGTAACAACTAAAACCATTGGTGTGTGATCAACATGATTCCCATCTTAAATCCAAACCACAGCACTGTACCAGCTGCTCGGAAGAAAATGAACTCCATCCCAGCTGAAAGCAGGACAACCAAGCACAGCGTAGCGAGCTGGTCGAGGGGGGGTGACTGTCCCACTCTACACTGCACTGGTGTGGCCCCACCTTGAATGCTGTGTGCAGTTTTGGGCACCTCAGTACAAGAAAGACATCAAAGTATTAGAGTGTGTCCAGGGGAGGGTGACCAAGATGGTGTGGGGTCATGAGGGCAAGACTTACGAGGAGCGGCTGAGGTGACTTGGCTCGTTCAGCTTGGCGAAGAGAAGGCTGAGGGGTGACCTCATCTCAGTCTCCAACTTCCTCAAGGGGGGCAGTGGAGGGGGAGGTGCTGATCTCCTCTCTCTGGTGACCAGTGAGAGGACACGAGGAAATGGCATGAAGCGGCATTAGGGGAAGTTTGGATATGACATTAGAATGGTCGATCACTGCAATAGACTTCCCACGGAAGTGGTCACAGCACCAAGCCTGTCAGATTTCAAGAAGCGTCTGGAAGATGCGCTTAATGATATGGTTTAGTATTCGCGTAGTCCTGAGAGGAGCAGGGAGTTGGAGTCAATGATCCTTATGGATCCCTTCCAACTTGAGCTGTTCTTGGGTTCTATGATCTGCAATCTTGGTGAGGGTGCCCTCAATCCCTCTCTGTATATCATTAAGATATTGGTCCCAGTATTGGTCCCAGTACGGAACCTTGAGGGAAACTCCTCGTTCCTGGCTTTCACTTGGACACTGAGCTATTGACTGTCACTCTTTGGAATCAGCCATCCAGCCAGTTCCTTACCCATCAATCCATCAAACCAATACCTCACCAATTTATAGGCAACAACCTTGTAGGGGACGGTAGCAAAGGTCTCCCAGAAGTCCAGAAAGATGAAATTCTGTAGCTCTTCCCTTGCCCACTGATGCAGTCACTCCATCACAGAAGGCCACGAGGTTAGTCAGGCACAATCTAGCCTTGGTGAGGCCTGGTTAGCTGTCTCTAATATCCTCCTTCTCTTCTATAAGTTTTGACAGATCTTCCAGGAGGAAGATTAGCTCCATGATCTTGGCAAGCACAGAAGTGAGGCTGACTGGGTGGTAGTTCCCAGGAGTCTCCTTTTTTCCAAAAATGGGCATGAAATTCCCTTTTTCCATTCACAGGGGACATGCTGTGATCCTGGAACACCCTGATAATCATTGTCCGATTCCCTGGTTGTCCCATCGTTAGACAGGACACCCCAATCCCTCCACAGAATGAGGAAATGATAGTGGAGAGAAGAACCAGGAGCGTTCAGAAGATCTACCAGGGAGTAGAGACACACGAGTGCAGAGCCCGGTGTGACCTGCTTCATAGTCATGTTCTGCCTGTATCTCCCAGATGGAGCTGGGACAGACCTTGCCTCAAGGCAGCGGTGGCAGCCAGTCACTGGCCCACGGAAAGGGAGTGTGCCTGAGAGGCCCTGGGTGGTCTGTCACACCCCTGCTCTGGAGGGGAACGGCTGTCCTGTGTGTCCTGTGGTGTCTCTGCCAGCTGCAGCCAGTTGTGCTGGAGAGCCCTGTCATCTCCTGTAGCACTGCAGGCCTGCATTTGGCCATGGTATTGAGCAGCTGTGGGTTTGTGGCAGCCCTAGGTGAGAGCTGAGTCCCCTGCCAGCGCCAGGGCTGCAAAGCAAGGCTGAGCTGCCTCGAATGACTCATCTGCCTCCCTTCCCTCGGCAGGGGTAAAGGAGACCCCTCCCTGTCACTGCCTAGAGTCCTGTCGAATGCTGAGACAAGGAGAGGTGATTCTCATGCCCAGCTCTGCTGTAAGGAATTATTTCTCCTCAATTAAGGGAGGGAACAGGAGATCTTCCTTCAGCTTGTTTCAGAGCAGGTTCCCCTGGAGCTCCAGGGACACCTGGAGGGAGCCCAGAGGGGACAGAAAAAGTGCCACCTTGGGCTGGTCCTCTGCTGCTGAGCTGGTCCGGGCTCCTGGGATGGAGGGAGCTCATGGCCTGTGGGCAGCGCTGCAGAGAGACAGCTCTGCCCAGG
>NC_046190.1:41156393-41191957 GCF_011004875.1 Balearica regulorum gibbericeps | reverse complement strand
AAGTGAGAGCCCCAAGGCTAGAACCAGGCGTTCTGCAAGAATTTTAGCAGCATCAGTGAAATCACAACCCACACATCAGGAGAGACGCTGGAGCTGAGGAAGGCAGCCCGAGCTGCTCCCCGTATAACAACCAGCGCAACTAAGAAAAGGCGACGGGTGATAGCAGTAGGTGACTCTCTTCAGAGAGGCCCAGGGGCACCCATCTGCTGACCTGAGGCACTCTCTAGAGACGTGTGCTGCTTACCGGGGACTCGGATCAGGGATGTCACTGGGAGACTACCAAGCCTCCTACAGGCCTCTGACCATTCTCCGTTGCTGCTGTTGTTGTACATGGGCACCAGTGATACAGCCAGGAGCAGCCTGAGGAGTATCAAGAAGGATGACAGAGCCCTGGGAGCGGTGGGAAGGGACTCTGGAGCACACACAGGTTTTTCATCCATCCTCCTGGTCAAAGGGAAGGGGGTTGAATTGGTCAACAAATGGTTGCCCCACTTGTTCCTGACTGGTGCCACAGCCAGGCGTTCATCTACTAAGGCCATGGGACTGGCTTTGAGAAACCTGGTCTACCCAGGGCTGATGGGATCCATGTGTCAGAGAAGGGGAAGAGCATCTTCAGCCATAGGCTTGCCAGGCTGGTGAAGAGGGCTTTAAACTGAAGTGTCTGGGGGAGGGGAACCTCAATCCGTCTCACTCCTCCCAGTTTAATGCAAGTGGCATCAATAGAAGCCCAGAGCCAGCAGAAGGATCACGGGTCACCGAATCACAGAATCTCAGACTGGTAGGGGGTGGCAGGGGCCTCTGGAGATCATCTAGTCCACCCTCCAATCAGATCAAGTTCACCTAGAGCAGGTTGCACAGGATTTTGTCCAGGCAGGTTTTGAATCTCTCCAGAGAAGAAGACCCCACAACCTCTCTGAGTTTTTCCTCATATGGAGATGGAACTTCCTGTGTTCCAGTTTGTGCCGTGCTGCTTCCCAGCAGGCCAACCCCTACCCTGTACTGGTGTCTGGGGTTGTTGTTCCCCAGCTGCAGGACCCTACACTTGCCCTTGTTGAATTTCATTGGTTTCCTCTCCACCCAATACTCTTGTCTGTCCAGATGTAACTGAATGGCAGCGCAGCCTTCAGGTGTGTTGGCTGCTCCTCCCAGCTTAGTCTCATCAGCAAATTTGCTGAGGGTACACTCTGTCCCCTCGTCCAGGTCGTTGATGATTATGTTGAATAAGACCGTACCAAGCACTGACCCTTGGGGCACACCACTAGCTACAGGCCTCCAACCAGACTCTACACCCCTTATCACAACCCTCTGGGCTCTGCCATTCAGCCACTTCTCTACCACCTCACTGTCCACTCCTCCAGCCCACACTGCCGAAGCTTGCTAACGAGGATGGTATGAGAGACGGTGTCAAAAGCCTTGCTGTCGCTTTAATAAAATTTCTGTCTGATTCAACTTTGCAAAACTCTCTCATGAGAGTCCTGGAGGGGGCTCTGACAGGCAAAAGAAAAGGGGTCCTTTCGTGAGTCAGCAGGAGGGCCTCCCTCAGCCACACATCAGACTCACCCCCTCGTACGCCACAGGTGGGCAGCACCAATCCAGTGCTCCCAGCAGCTCCTCTCCAGCCAGAGCAGCTCCCCATGCTCAGAACAGGACTCGCTGCTGCGCACGGGGCCGTGGGTCTCTTGGGTGCTGCAGCCACTGGCACTGCCTGCTGGCAACTCCCAGACTGAGGGCCGAGCTTTGGTGCCTGCACCGCAGCTCATGGTACCTCCTGCTGGGCTTTGTGCCGCGGTCACGATCCTCTGAGCCAGGTAGTTCAGTCACTTCTCCATCCACATCACTCTCCACTTCTCTAACCTCTACTTCATCAGTGTGTCTCGGGGGATGCTAGAGGAGACAGGCTGAAAGCTCCCCACATCCTCCTTCTTGCCCTTCTTTGAGATGGTGTTGGTATTTGCTTCTGTCCAGTCAGCAGGAACCTCTCCCAGTAACCACCACCTTTGAAAGAAAGTCCAGAGTGGCCTCGCAGTGACATTGGCCATCTCCCTCCGCACTCGTGGGTGCATCCCCTCAGTTCCCGTAGGCTCAGGTATGGCCGCTTTGTTGAAATGTTCCCTAACCTGAGACTCCTGCACCAAGGTGAAGTCTTCCTCGCTGCCAGTTTCCCTGAGATACCTGAAATTTGGTCCTAGCAGTACAGCCTGTGGTGAGGAAGACTTTGACTGTCTCGGGCTTTTCCATATCCTGGACCAGATACCATGTACGTTTTGATTAGTCTTCCTTTTGCTCTTTATATAGTCATAGAAATGGGTTTTGTTGTCCTTCAGGTCGCTCAGCAGATTCAGCTCGAGTTGGGCTTGGGCTTTCCTAATGCCATCTGCACACACTTGGGAAGTTCTCACTGATGTCCTCCAGAAGCCTTCTGGATGGGTTGTGCCCTGCTATATTGCCCTCGGGCAGCTACCAAGGTGGTTCAGATCCAAGACCAGGAGGAGCAAGGTGTGAGAACATGAGTCTTCTTCCAGGTGCCTGAAGAAGGCCTCATCTTCTTCCTGATCAAGCAGTCAATAACAGACCCACAATAAAAGGTCACCCATGTTTATCTGCTTTCCTAATCCTGACCAACAAGCTGTCTGCAAGCTCACCATTAAGCCCAAGGCAGAGCTCCAGGCTTTAGCATTTTGTTTAACCAGTATCTCCTCTTTTCATTTGTTGTCTGTCACATCCTGTAATTCCTATTGCTGTGATCTTCAAAGAGGCACGACAGGTCAGGTGAGCCATCTACACACACACATTAACTGCCGACACAATGGAGCTTCACTTCAAAGAGACCATGAGAAGCTCTGGGATTTGACCAAGAGAAACCTGAAGTGGTTTTCCAAAGACAAGGCATACAAAGACACAGGCACAGCATCAAGTCTTCTCTTGCTTCTCTTGCTCCACCAGCAAGTAGGCTGGGAGTGTACAAGAATGTGCGAAGGGACACGGCAGGCACGGTTGATGCCAACTGACAAAACAGATCTTCCATTCCATAGGACATCATGAGTGAGAAGGGTTAAACCACAACACGTGTACATCAAGGCAGGCTCGGCCGTGACTGGTGGAGGAGCGGCCTCAAGGAGGAGGCTTTGGGCATTAGGAGGGATGCCAGAGCAGCCAGTGGTGCTAAACAGGAAGATGGCCAGGAGCACATTGGGCTGCCCTGGGAGGAGCGTGGCCACCCAGGCAAGGGCACTTCTTCTCCAGCTTGACTCAGCACTGGTGTGTGGCCACCTCTGCAGTGGCGTGTCCCAGGGTGGGGGGCTCCCCGTTCTGGAGGGATGGGGAGGAACTGTCACGTGGGCAGAGAAAGTCTGCCAAGATAGGGCTAGGGGTCGTGTGTGGAGAGGCTGAGAGACCTGGGCTGCTTCATCCTGGTGAAGTGGAGGCTGAGGGAAGCATAGGGGTACCTCAGGACAGCTGGAAAATTCCTTTCTGAGGTGATGGCACCATTATTTTGGTCATGGGAAAGGGCATGAGAAAGGAAAAGCACGAGAAACTGCAGCTTTGGAGGTGCCGAGTGGAGGTGAGGCTGAAGAACTGTCCTTCTGAGGGCAGTGCTGTGGTGCAAAAAGTGACTCGGAGGGAGTCTGGATGAGCCCATGGCTTTGTGTTTGAGGGAACATGTGGCGAGGAGGGAGAGACAGCAGTCCAGGTAGGGACATAGCATGGGGTGAGAAGAAGGTGGGGAAGCGCGTTGGGTGCCTGCAGCCTGCAGGGAAACAGGCAGAGGCGTGGGGCAGTGTAGGATGGCCTGTGGTGCCGATGGCCAAGGGTGCTGGCAATGCTGAAAGGCCAGGAGGTGTCATCCCGTTGTCCTTCCCTTGGCATCCCACTCCCCACATGCCAAGGCAGAGCCCTGAGACACAGGTGAGGGTCAGGATGTCCCTTGCCAGGGGCTGGGGGTCAGTGCTTGGCATTTCTGCTTCATCAGACAAAGCCAGGGTGTCCTCAGCATCAGAGCTGCCTGCACTTTGCCTTGCTTTGGCATCATGGCCTCCAATGATCTGCTCTAACGAGTCCCTAGGGAGGCTTTGTCAGTAATGGCCCCTAGTGGGGCCCATTCATGCTTCAAGGTGCTTTGGGCTTTACTGCTGACTTGGCCTTCTCCAGAGGTTTCTTCACTCTCCTTTTCTTGGTATCTGAGGTGCATGGACTCAGCAGCAAATACGCCATGGGGCTCATTAAAGTACAGAAAACTCTAACGAGCCATGTCTCTTCCTTGTCCAACTAATTGGAGAGGTTGTAGCTGAGTACTTAATGATGAAGATTTCAACGAAGGTTTCATAAAGGAGGATTTTTTTTTTAAGGTTATTTTCAATCATGTTTGAATTTATAGAAGAAGTGATAGCAGCATTCTACAATGGATGTTGGTGCAAGCTGTTTCCTAAAGACATCTGGAGAGGCAGGAGAAGCAGTCCCTTGAGATCCAACACTGTCTGGACAACATCACTCCTCCCCAAGCCCATTAGTTCCCTCATCGGGAAGCAGCATCTAACGTGGTCCACCTTTCACAAGGCATTTCCGTACAAGAACAGTTTTAGACATGGAGATAACAAAGGATAGGTACAGACACAGTGAAGGTGTTGGCTAAAGAGTTCATGAGACTTTTGAAAGATGGGGCAAGTTTCTAACTCCTTGAAGCTCCACAGAGAAACCAGAGAGTTGAGAGGCATCTGAATGGCCAAAGAGGAAGTAGAGGAGGAAATCTTGGAATAAGTGCATAGGTCCAGATAGTCTGCTGCAATGATGTCCTTAGGCATGGCCATTGAACCAGGAGAGGTGGAAACACCTGAGCGATGAGGGAGATGAAAGAATAGACAGCGTAGTGGTAATGCAAGGACAGGGGAAGGTAAATACTTCTGCTGCTGCCGTTAGTGCATTCCCTGAAATTCCCATTCTGTCATGGTGGGAAAACATTGCCAGTTCTTACAAACACTCCAAGGATTCACATGATGAACATTTCCTTCTAGATGATTTCAATGTAAAAAAAAAAACAAACCAAAACCCCCATGTGCCCCTTCCCATGCAGACCCCATTTGTCTGAGCATGAAGAGGCAGTGCCACTTTGAGGGGCCCCCGTGTACCTGAGGTGCTGGCCTGGGATTGGCATCTGTCACAGAGGACCTGTGGGAGACCAGAGCCCCTTGCAAGCTGCAGGTGGAGGCTGGGCAGGGCTTCCCAGGGCATCTACACTGGCACCAGGTCTCTGTGTCCCTCGACCTGAACGCATTTACATCCTACATCCATTCCCAGTTCTGGGAAAAGGCAATCCCCCTCCAAAGACATAAGAACAAAAAATGCTGAAGAGTGTGTAGACACCTCTCTTTGCTTTGGCTCTTTGTCTTCAGATCTCCTTCCTTTCATTTCCACGCCATTCACTGACATCTGACAGGCCTACAGGCATTAAAACAAGATCATCTGGGGTCTTGCACAGAGCCCCGTGCCCCCAAAACCTTCCCTGCCCAGGACTCCCCAGGCTTTGCACAGAGCGAGTCCCACTGAGGTGTCGACCTCTCTTCACTGGTTGAGGGGTTGGTTTAGATGGTCACCTACAGCACAGGAGGATTCGTGCCCCATAAACATCTGCAGAACTCCAGTTGGAAGTAGGGCCCAGCATCCCCATCGGATCCTCAGAGACCTGAGGTGGAAGGGACCTCAGGCAGCCTGCCCTCCAACCTGTCAGAAACAGGGTCAGACCAAGTGGTTCAAGGCTGATTCAGTGCGAGTTGGAAAACCCCCAAGGACAGGGACTGCACAACCTCTCTGGGTGACCTGTTCCAGCACTTGGCTCAGCTCATGGGGAAAAGTTATTCCTTATGTGCTGGCTGAACCTCTCCTCTTTCACGTGCCTCCCATGGTCCTTTGTCCTCCCACCATGCACCATGGTGAAGAGACTGGCTCTGGATTCTCCATGTCCTCCTTGTCAGTACTGACAGGCTGGCATGAGTTCCCCATCAGCCTTCCCTTCTGCCAACACGGCTTCACTAAGGGCAAATCGTGTCTGACAAATTTGGTGGCCTGCTATGATGGGGTTACAGCACTGGTGGACAAGGGAAGGGCACCTGACATCATCTGCCTGGACTTGTGCAAGGCATTTGACACTGTCCCACACGACACCCGTGTCTCTACATTGGAGAGACATGGATTTGATGGATGGACCACGTGGAGGATAAGGAATTGGCTGGATGGTCACACTCAAAGAGTTGTGATTAATGGTTCAATGTTCAAGGGGAGAATGGTGACGAGTGGTGTTCCTCAGGGGTCGGTGCTGGGACTGGCACTGTTTAACATCTTTGTTGGTGACATGGACAGTGGGATCGAGTGCACCCTCAGGAAGTTTGCCGACGACACCAAGCTGTGTGGTGGGGTCGACACGCTGGAGGGAAGGGATGCCATCCAGAGGGACCTTGACAGGCTGGAGAGGTGGGCCCGTGCGAACCACATGAAGTTCCACAAGGCCAAGTGCAAGGTCCTGCACGTGGGTCGGCGCAATCCCAAGCATGACTATAGGCTGGGCGAGGAATGGATTGAAAGCAGCCCCGAGGAGAAGGACTTGGGGGTATTGATTGATGAGAAGCTGAACATGAGCCAGCAGTGTGCGCTGGCAGCCCAGAAAGCCAACCGTGTCCTGGGCTGCATCCAAAGAGGCATGACCAGCAGGTCAAGGGAGGGGATCCTGCCCCTCTACTCTGCTCTGGTGATACTCCACCTGGAGTACAGCTCTGGGGGCCCCAGTACAGGAGAGACATGGAGCTGTTGGAGAGAGTCCAGAGGAGGGCCCGAAGGTGATCGGAGGGATGGAGCACCTCTGCTATGAGGACAGGCTGAGAGAGTTGGGATTGTTCAGCCTGGAGAAAAGGCGGCTCTGGGGAGGCCTTAGAGCATCTTCCAGTACCTGAAGGGGCCTCCAGGAAAGATGGTGAGGGGCTGTTCATCAGGGAGTGTAGTGACAGGACAAGGGGGAATGGGGTGGAACTAAAAGAGGGTCGATTGAGATTAGATGTTAGGAAGAAAGCCTTCCCTGTGAGGGTGGTGAGGCAGTGGCACAGGTTGCCCAGAGAGGTTGTGGAGGCCCCATCCCTGGAAGTGTTTAAGGCCAGGTTGGATGAGGCTTCATAGGATCCTCAGAGACCTGAGGTGGAAGGGACCTCAGGCAGCCTGCCGTCCAACCTGTCAGAAAAAGGGTCATCCCTATCAGCATCCCAGAAGGGCTTTTGCAGAGATTACTCATCTGGGGTGTGGCAGGGTCTGGTAAAGGAGAGAGGTGGAGCAGGGCTGGCCATTCCCCCCATGCAGGCACTGAGCCCAGCAGGAGGAGGGAAATGGCCGTGCAGCACAACTCACCCATAAATCTGTGGTGAGCAGCCAGTGCTGGAAATGGCTGATGAGAGATGGCCAATGGCTGGGCTGTGCCAAAGGCCCTGCATCACCTTCAAAGTCTGTCCATGTCACCAAGGGCACAGACCCACCTTCTCCCCTCTCCTGTACCTGCATGTCTTTGATACCTTCCAGAAGCCCTGGCTCTGCACCAGAAAGCCCTGGTGTGAGTCCTGACGCTGCATGGTCATGCAGTAGGAAGTATACACTGATGGTTTTTCTCTCCCAGGCACTTTCCAGCCCAGCCTAGCTTCCTCTAAGCTCTTCCACCTCCCCTGCCCTCTCTCTAATGCTAACGCCCTCTCCCCAGCAAAGCCCTGTCTGGACTGGCCCCGCAGCAGCGCCCATTGCAGGCTTCTCTGGGTAGTTGCACCACAGCCTCAGCCCCTCTGAAGGGCCCAGCAGCTCCTGGGGTCAGAGAGGAGCCAGCCCCACAGGTGGGCGAACATGCATGGCAAAAGGAAAAGGAGCACTCTGTGTCCCCTGCTCTCCTCTCCAGGAGATCTTGAGAAGTCTGCATCGCCTTCATGCCATCCCATCTCCTCAGGCCAGGACGAAAACCCTGGCCCTTGTCGTCCCAAAGAGCTCTTACGGCTCCAGGAACAGAGCAGCCATCCCAGAGCTGCTGCAACCAGAAAGATTTTGCATTTCCCATTCATACCTGCTACACTGAGGATGGACACAAAGTTGCTGCAAGTTCATGTATTTCACTTAAATACAATGAAAGACTCAAAAAAGAAGGGTGGACACTTGGGTAGGTGGGCATGAATAATGACATTTCTTTGAAGACAACATCACAAGTGGAAAAAGCAAAAAAAATGTGAAGAAGGGACGACAGACATGGCCCGTCATGACATGCACTGGCAGCCATCTGCAGAGGAAAGTAGGCAGTGTCTTGCTGCTGTAAAACATCCAGCCATCACTTTCCTCAGAGTAGCCTTGAGCTCCTGGTTCCTCATGCTGTAGATGAGGGGGTTCACTGCTGGAGGCACCACCGAGTACAGCACTGCCATCACCAGATCCAGGGATGGCGACGACATGGAGCGGGGCTTCAGGTAGGCAAACATGCCCGTGCTGATGAACAGGGAGACCACGGCCAGGTGAGGGAGGCACGTGGAAAAGGCTTTGTGCCGTCCCTGCTCTGAGGGGATCCTCAGCACGGCCCTGAAGATCTGCACATAGGACACCACAATGAACACAAAACAACCCCAAAACAGAAAAGCACTGAAAGAAAGAAATCCTGCCTCCCTGAGGTAGGTGTGTGAGCAGGAGAGTTTGAGGAGCTGCGGAACTT
This sequence comes from Balearica regulorum gibbericeps, assembly GCF_011004875.1. Lineage (NCBI taxonomy): Eukaryota > Metazoa > Chordata > Aves > Gruiformes > Gruidae > Balearica > Balearica regulorum. The sequence continues at coordinate 41,183,247 of NC_046190.1, read as the reverse complement.
CACAGAAGAACTGTCCCACAGCATTGCCCTGGCAGAGGGGTATGGAAAATGTATTGGCCGTGTGCAGCAGAGAATAGAGAAACCCACTGCCCCAGGCAGCTGCTGCCATGTGGACACAAGCTCTGCTGCCCAGGAGGGTCCCGTAGTGCAGGGGGTGGCAGATGGCAACGTAGCGGTCGTAGGCCATAACAGTGAGAAGACAGTACTCTGCTGACATAAAAAAGAAAAAGAAAAAGACCTGAACAGCACATCCTCTGTAGGAGATGTCCCTGGTGTCCCACAGGGAATTGGCCATGGACTTGGGGAGAGTGGTGGAGATGGAGCCCAGGTCGAGGAGGGAGAGGTTGATGAGGAAGAAGTACATGGGGGTGTGGAGGTGGTGGTCACAGGCTATGGTGGTGATGATGAGGCCGTTGCCCAGGAGGGCAGCCAGGTAGATGCCCAGGAAGAGCCAGAAGTGCAAGAGCTGCAGCTGCCGTGTGTCTGCAAAGGCCAGGAGGAGGAACTGGGTGATGGAGCTGCCGTTGGACATCTGCTGCCTCTGGGCATGGGGGACTGTTGAAGATGGAAAAGAGTGAGAAGTTAGGACAGACTTTTCAAGAAGAAAATCTTTCTTTCTTGTGTTGTTTATTTTATTTTTGATACTTCTGCCCTACCTGGAGAGTCTTCTTCACAGGTAGAAATCCTCAGCATTTCTATTGTGAGACCTGAGTGGCAACAGGGCTCATTGGCACTCAGGGCAGGCTGAGGGGAGCTGGTCTATCCATCAGTCTGGTTCCAGCTGCCCTGTGCTGCACATGGATTTGAGTTGGAGGATGATCACAGCCGTATGTTCCCCTTAAAGGAAACCGGCCCCTGCTGGGAAGAGAGGAGTCTGGATTCAAAGCTCAGATCTCCAAACTTCTCCCTCTTTCAGAGGCTGCCTGAAGGTTGCCTCCACACTCCCCTTCTGGGCAAGGACACACAGGGCTCCTTTCAGCTCCCCAGAGGCAGCTGCTCAGCACCATTTCTATAGTCTTAGCACCTCTGGGGCTTCTTTATGGGTGTTCCAGGTACCACAGAGATCCTTGGCCAAGGCCAAGCCAATCAGCGCCTCTGTGATAACATAGTTAAGAAGGACAAAAAACAGTTAGAGGGAGCTTTTGCAGCTGGAGAGAGGATTGAGAAGATGTAAGAAACTCTGCAGACACCAAGGTCAGTGCAGAAGGAGGGGCAGGAGGTGCTCCAGGCGCCGGAGCAGAGATCCCCCTGCAGCCCGTGGTGAAGACCATGGTGAAGCAGGCTGTCCCCCTGCAGCCCATGGCGGAAGGATGAGGGGGTGTAGAGATTCCACCTGCAGCCCGTGGAGGACCCCACGCCGGAGCAGGTGGAGACACCTGAAGGAGGCTGTGGCCCTGTGGGAAGCCCGCGCTGGAGCAAGCTGCTGGCAGGACCTGTGGACCCATGGAGAGAGGAGCCCACAGCAGAGCAGGTTTGCTGGCAGGACTTGTGACCCCGTGGGGGACCCACGCTGCAGCAGTCTGCTCCTGAAGGTCTGCACCCTGTGGGAGAGACCCACACTGGAGCAGTTCGTGAAGGACTGTAGCCCGTGGGAGAGACTCGTGTTGGAGAAGTTCGTGAAGGACTGTCTCCCATGAGAGGGACCCCACGCTGGAGCAGGGGAACGATGACAGGAGTCCTCCCCCTGAAGATGAAGAAGCGGCAGAAACACCACGTGATGAACTGACCGTAACCCCCATTCCCCGTCCCCCTGTGCCGCTGAGGGGGGGCGGAGGTTGAAGCCGGGAGTGAAGTTGAGCCCGGGAAGATGGGAGGGGTGGGGGGAGGTGTTTTAAGATTTCGTTTTATTTCTCATTCCTCTACTCTGTTTTGCTTAGTAATAAATAAGATGAATTCCCTCTCTAAGTTCAGTCTGTTTTGCTCGTGATGATAATTAGTGAGTGGTCTCTCCCTGTCCTTATCTCGACCCATAAGCTTTTCGTTGTACTTTTTCTCCCCTGTCTAATGAAGGAGGGGAGTGATAGAGCGGCTCTGGTGGGCACCTGGCCCTCAGCCAGGGTCAACCCACCACAGGGTCCTACAGAGAGGATCTCCTTGGGGGAGAGCCATTCGGTTCACAAGCCCACAGGCCACATCTCCTGGAGCTCCATGGCTTTGCAGGGGTTGGGGCACCTCACTGCCACGCAGAGCCCTGCCTAGCCAGGACTGAAGGGTCGGTGCCTGAAACTGCCCCAACCCCACAGAGCCCGAGAGCAGGAACAGGAGCAGCACAGATGGGTGGGAGAAGAAGGAGCAGCACCACGCTGCTTCTGCCAAGGGAGGCAAGAAGAGAGGCCAAGGCACCTGAGAAAGTCGTCACCTCAACCAGCCGTGCAGGCAGCCTCACAGACAGCGATGCTGCAAGGCAGTCACACTCCATCCCTGGGCTGTGCAGAGGAAACTGGGCACGGGGCTGGAGAGAGGCACCTCTCCTCTGCTGGAGCTCTGGCTGCAGAGGGGGCAGCTGGTGCCTTGTGCCCCACGGCCATGAGGGCAGAGACTTTGCTGGCTGAGAGAGGAGGCAAGGGGGCTTGCTCCAAGGAAGGGGTCTGCACTGGAGGGGATGACAGGGAGTTTTCCCAATTCTCCTTCCCCTGACATTACCTTCTCAGTTGTGTCTTCTTCCCTGCCCACCCCTCTGCTGCCTGGACCTTTCCCAGCTTCTTTGCTATCCCCACAACACATTCCTTAGAGCAAATTCTGAGAGACCCCCATCCCACGATCTGTGCGCTCAGTTCTGCCCTACAGAAAACTCCCCGTGGGAGGGCACTCTCTGGGGACATCTCCCTGCTGGCAGGTTGTAAGGAGCAGGTCAGACAAATCGTGATGTTACCAGCAAAGGTGATGCTGGTGCTGCCTGTAGGCTGAGGGGTAGGTGAAGGCAGTTTAGGAGGTTCCTATCAGACCTACAGATCATGTCACATAATGGTTCAAGAGTCTCAGTAACTTCTCAAAAGTCTGCAGGTCCTTTCCCCTTGACACCCCCACAGCATGGAATTGAAGAGTAAGGGAAGCACCTTCCTTTCCAGGTAGCTGCTGCCTGGACCTTCCAATTGAGAAGTCCCCTTGGAAATGCCCTGGGGGTGATCTGGAGCTGTGAGCAGCCCTCACCCACGCAGCACCCTCTTTAGAGCCGAAGGACTCTGCCCTGCCCTGCCAGGCATTGCTTCTTCCACCCACAGCTTCTCCCTACAGCAGCGTGGGGAGCTCCATGGGCAGGCTGAGAGCTGACCCTGGCAGGCAGCAGAGTCTCTGTCCTGACACACAGCCCCTGGGGTGCAGGGACCTTGCTTGGAGCCCGGAGCAGCCCTGGCTGCACAACCAGCTTCACATCATACCCAGGAGGAGGTAGTCACCATGCCCTGTCCTTCTCATGGTGCGGCAGGGAATCCATGCTCTGGAGCACATCCTTCTCTACCTCCACACCAGAAAAGCCAGGAGAGACATCCTGACAGGTCCTGTCAGCCGTGATATGTGCCAGATTTAGGAGACACTTCCAGGAACTCATCTGCATTGCCCTGCAGCCAGAGACTTACCGTGTCAAGGGCTGTGAAGATTTCTTTTCCAGGGAGCTCTCAGGTCTCCTCCCACCTCAGACTGCCTTGAACCTCTCTCTCACTTCTCATGTCTGTCCTCGCTGCCTGCAGGCAGTGCCCTCACTCTGCTGCCCTTTGCAGAGGAGCTGCTCCTGGGCAGAGCTGTCTCTCTGCAGCGCTGCCCACGGGCCATGAGCTCCCTCCATCCCAGGAGCCCGGCCCAGCTCAGCAGCAGAGGACCAGCCCAAGGTGGCACTTTCTCTGTCCCCTCTGGGCTGCCTCCAGGTGTCCCTGGGGCTCCAGGGGAACCTGCTCTGAAACAGCCTGAAGCAATCACTGATGTTCCTTCTCCTCAGCTGGGGAGAGACACTTCCTACCAGCAGAGCTGGGCAGGAGAATCACCTCTCCTTGTCTCAGCATTCGACAGGACCCCAGGCAGTGACAGGGAGGGGTCTCCTTTACCCCTGCTGAGGGAAGGGAGGCAGGCGAGTCAATCGAGGCAGCTCAGCCTTGCTTTGCAGCCCTGGCGCTGGCAGGGGACTCAGCTCTCACCTAGGGCTGCCACAAACCCACAGCTGCTCAATACCATGGCCAAATGCAGGCCTGCAGTGCTACAGGAGATGACAGGGCTCTCCAGCACAACTGGCTGCAGCTGGCAGAGACACCACAGGACACACAGGACAGCCGTTCCCCTTCAGAGCAGGGGTGTGACAGACCACCCAGGGCATCTCAGGCACACTCCCCTTCCGGGGGCCAGTGACTGGCTGCCACCGCTGCCTTGAGGCAAGGTCTGTCCCAGCTCCATCTGGGAGATACAGGCAGAGCATGACTATGAGGCAGGTCACACCGGGCTCTGCACTCGTGTGTCTCCATTCCCTGGTAAATCTTCTGAACGCTCCTGGTTCTTCTCTCCACTATCATTTCCTCATTCCATGGAGGGATTGGGGTGTCCTGTCTAACGATGGGACACCCAGGGAATCGGATAATGATTATCAGGGTGTTCCAGGATCACAGGATGTCCCCTGTGAATAGAAAAAGGGAATTTCATGCCCATTTTTGGAAAAAAGGAGACTCCTGGGAACTACCACCCAGCCAGCCTCACTTCTGTGCTTGCCAAGATCATGGAGCTCATCCTCCTGGAAGATCTGTCAAAACTTATGGAAGAGAAGGAGGATATTAGAGACAGCTCACCACGCCTCACCAAGGCTAGATTGTGCCTGACTAACCTCGTGGCCTTCTATGATGGAGTGGCTGCATCAGCGGGCAAGGGAAGAGATACAGAATTTCATCTTTCTGGACTTCTGGGAGACCTTTGCTACCGTCCCCTACAACGTTGCTGCCTATAAATTGGTGAGATATTGGTTTGATGGATAGATGGGTAAGGAACTGGCTGGATGGCTGATTCCAAAGAGTGACAGTCAATAGCTCAGTGTCCAAGTGAAAGCCAGGAACGAGGAGTTTCCCTCAAGGTTCCGTACTGGGACCAATACTGGGACCAATATCTTAATGATATACAGAGAGGGATTGAGGGCACCCTCACCAAGTTTGCAGATCATAGAACCCAAGAACAGCTCAAGTTGGAAGGGATCCATAAGGATCATTGACTCCAACTCCCTGCTCCTCTCAGGACTACGTGAATACTAAACCATATGACTAAGAGCATCTTCCAGATGCTTCTTGAAATCTGACAGGCTTGGTGCCGTGACCACTTCCGTGGGAAGTCTATTGCAGTGATCGACCATTCTAATGTCATATCCAAACTTCCCCTGATGCAGCTTCATGCCATTTCCTCGTGTCCTCTCACTGGTCACCAGAGAGAGGAGATCAGCACCTCCCCCTCCACTGCCCCCCTTGAGGAAGTTGGAGGCTGAGATGAGGTCACCCCTCAGCCTTCTCTTCGCCAAGCTGAACAAGCCAAGTCACCTCAGCTGCTCCTCGTAAGTCTTGCCCTCGTGACCCCACACCATCTTGGTCACCCTCCCCTGGACACACTCTAATACTTTGATGTCTTTCTTGTACTGAGGTGCCCAAAACTGCACACAGCATTCAAGGTGGGGCCGCACCAGTGCAGGTGTAGAGTGGGACAGTCACCCTCCCCTCGACCAGCTCGCTACGCTGTGCTTGGTTGTCCTGCTTTCATCTGGGATGGAGTTCATTTTCTTCCGAGCAGCTGGTAGAGTGCTGTGGTTTGGATTTAGGATGGGAATCATGTTGATCACACACCGATGGTTTTAGTTGTTACCATTCAGTCAAGGACTTCTCAGCTTCTCATCCTGGCCTGCCACTGAGAAGGCAGGGGGCACCCAGGAATCTGTGAGGTGAGGGACACAGCCAGGACGGCTGACCCAAACTGACCAAAGGAGATTCCATACCACAGGAAGAGGTGTTAGGCATAGTTCAAAGAAAAGGAAAGCCCATTCCTCAGCTGTATATTAGGTCCACATGAGCTCTTCTGAATTCCAGGTCCAACAGGGGAATAGAAAACACATTTTTTGTGTCAAAGAGAGAGTCCAGGACCCCTCCAAGCACTCCCCGCTTGGACCTCTTGGTCCCTATTAGCTCTTTACGCACAGCAAGTAACACCCTGAAGTCAAGAGCTCCCTCAATTCACGGAGGGAAGCAAAGAGACAAAGTGAATTAGAGGCTCTTTTCCACAGCTAAAATTGCCCTAATCCAATCGCATCTGCATTACAGAAGCGTCTTTAGTTCTCTCATGCCCTGCAAGGGAAATGAGATGTGACTCCATTGTAGGGGAAGGCAGAGATGTGAATGGTGTTGGACACCGTGGGTGCACTTGCCCAGGCTTCCTTGTCTAGTCAAGAGAGAGAAATGAGTTCCCTCAAGCGAGATGCCTTGGCCTTCTCTGCCTGGCCACCAGCTCCTGCTTCAGGAAGGCTCCTGTAGGTCCTGGGTCACATTTTCCTGTTTGTAAGGGAAGGAAATGTGAGGGTGACTTCTGTGGGGGTGACTGCATCACCCTTGGAATGAAGATATGAGGCAACTGTTGAAACATAGACAGAAAAGATGTCTCTAAGAACTGTGCAAGGAGGGTTCACGTGGAGAATTTTGCAGAGTGATCTCCAAATTCACATGGCTTTTGTCATAGGCCATGGACATGGACAAGCAAGGTGACGACACGTTCTCTCCCTCTATGTAAATAGAGATTTATACAGCCCAATTCCAAACCCCATTTCTCCCAACACTTGGAGAGGAGAAATTGTTCTGCAGAGCTGTAACCCAGCCAGGATGTCCCTAAGCTGGGTCACTTCAAGGGGCTCATCCACCCCAGGGGCAGCACTTTGGATTTGCCCTTGCTGCAGATCACAACGGTTCCTATTGACCCATCCCTCCAGCAGGTTTGTTCGTGAGAAGAGACTCTTGTGGGGGATGGTGTGGAAAGCCTTGCCGGTGTCCTGGTGAAATACCCGCACTGCTCTCCCCTCACCCACAGCTGCGGTCCTTTCATCAGAGGAAGCAATGAGGATGGTCAGGCAGAATCAGCCCTGGGGTCATGCCGCCACCTCCTCTGTCACACCCCCAGAACTGCTCTCCAAGAGGATATGCTCTGGTACGTGTCCCTCAGCCAAAGGGAAGCTCAGCAGCCTTTAGTTCCCCAGGTCATCCTCGGGGCCTCTTGGAAAGGTGCCAGTCGTCAGGGAGTCCCTGCAGTCTCCAGGACTTTTCCTCCATGATGGAGACTGGCCTCCCTGTGACACCGTCTTGCTCTCTCAGCACCCTGGGATGCAGATCCTCTGGTCCCATGGACTGGTAAGGGTTCTGCTGCTTCTGTAACTCCTCCTGAAGCAGTAAACACTCATCATGATGCCCTTGAAATCCCGTTCAAGATTGAACTGAGATCTAATGCAGACCATTGCTGAGCTTGGAGGATGCTGTTCTTGAAGACCAGCTCTACTGAGCTCTGCTGCCCTTCAGTGCTGCTGTCCATTGGAGCCCCACTAAATCTCCCCAAAACACACACAAGCCTTCTTCTCGCAGCTCTGGGGTCTGGAGCCTTCTAGAAGCCTTCCTCACTCTCCTTGGGCACTGGCACCCCACCATTGCCAGGCCAGGCCAGCCAGTCTTCTCAGCCCTGGCCAGCTCTGCCTTGCTTGTAAGCATCACATCCAGGCTTCCATTACCCTTGCTGGCCCATCTGCCAGCGGTGCTGAGAAATTGTCCCAAGACACTCCAGAGACGGCCTGGGCTCTTGGCATCCTGCTGTGTTCCCCTTCCAGAAAATGCCATGGTCATGAAAGACCCCCGGTGAGAACCAGGCTTCTACGTGGAGAGTCTTCCTTGGGGTGCTTACAGAGGTCTATGCCTGCTTCTTCATCTGTGGGGTGATCTCCCACCACAATTCCACCTTTGCTGGCCTCTCCTCTGAGGCTCACCCACAAGGGCTCTCCCAGCTTGTCCCCTGTCCCACCAAGGAGCTCCAGACATCCAAGTACCTTCTTCATTTAGAGGGAAGCCCACTCCTAACCCTTCCAGCCTGTCTCTCCTGAAAAGCCTGTACCCACCCACTGCAGCACCCCAAGCTGTGTGACGTGTCCCACCACACCAGGGCAGGTACTCCATGGATGTCAAAAAGCACAGGCTCCAGGTGGCCCTGTCTTTGACCTCACCTGAGGCCACAGGTGAACATTTTGGCTGTAGCACGGGAGGTGTGCCTCCAGGCCAAGCTCTGACTTGTCTCAGGGAAACCTGGTGCCAAGGGTCCAAGCCCCTGTGTGTGTGCAGAGGCTTTGCTTCCGAGCAGAGACATGCCCGAGTGGTTGGCAGATGGAAACATCAAGCTGAAACTGGATGCCAAGAGAGTGAGCAAGCCCTGCTGTCCCCCAGGCCAGAGAGAAACAGGGCTGGGAAGGGCAGCCCTGGCAGCAAAGAGGGTTTTTGTCAGTGGTGCCTCTGCTGCCCCTGGGGGCCTTTGCCAGAGGTGAAGCTGATCTCCAGCAATGACAAGGTGCTGCTGACAGGCCCACTGGGAACAGTTTGGGTCTCTTCCTTGACTTGTTATCAAGGGGGTGAGTAAAAACCAGAGCTTGGCAAGTGTAGGCAGGAGACCCCGGTGTGATGTTTCTCCTCCGCATGGACTGCCCTACATGTACTGTCTAGGGAGGGGACAGACCTTGCCACGCTGCAGAGGTGGCCACCAGTTTCCTGCAGAAAAGCACCAAATGTGTCTGCAGTGCTGTCTGGGGTGTCTGACACACACTTGCTCTGAATGGCGATGGCTTTCCTGTCCAGGACCATCGCTGTCCCTGCCAACCGCATGGACCTGTGTGGGAGAGCCTTGAACCACAAGGAATTCCACTGGTCTCTGTTTGAAATAACACAGAGTAACTGCCCTGAATTTGATTAGGTAATGTTGTAATTAGCTCTGATGTTGATTAGGTGGTGATGTTCATGACAAACCTAAATGAGGCCAGAGGAACCCACATCCTGTAGGTGTGTGCTGTGGAATTTGGAATGAATCCCTTCCCTCAGCAGGGGTACAGGAGATCATTCCCTGTCCCTGTCTGGGTGTCCTGTCTAAAGATGGGACAATGACAAGGTAATTCTTGGACCCAGCTATTTTTCAGAAAGGAAAAATTACTCTGCTGGAAAGAAGGATTTCTTCTCAGCTGAGAGAATGAACATCAGTGGTTCCTTCAGGCTGTTTCAGAGCAGGTTCCCCTGGAGCCCCAGGGACACCTGGAGGCAGCCCAGAGGGGACAGAGAAAGTGCCACCTTGGGCTGGTCCTCTGCTGCTGAGCTGGGCCGGGCTCCTGGGATGGAGGGAGCTCATGGCCCGTGGGCAGCGCTGCAGAGAGACAGCTCTGCCCAGGAGCAGGGCTGAGGGCACTGCCTGCAGGCAGCGAGAGGAGACCTGCGAGGCTGAGAGAGCTTCAAGGCAGCTGGGAGCGGGAGGATGCTGAGAGCTCCCTGCAGGAGAAATCTTCACAGCCCTCGACGTGGTAAGTCTGTGGGTGCAGGGCAAGGCAGCTTCAGTGCCTGGAGGGATCTCCTCCAGCTGGTAGAGCTGACAGGTTGTGGGCTGTGTCAGGAGGACTCTGAGAGTTTGTGCAGCACAGAGCAGGAGGACGTGCTGCAGAGCAGGGATGCCCTGCTGCCCCATCAGAGGGACAAGGCATGAGGGCTGCCTTCTGCTGTGGACGGCTGCAGGGGTATGAAGCTGGCTGTGCAGGCAGGGGTGCCCAGGGCTGTCCTTGCCAGCAGGGTCCCTGCGCCCCAGGGGCTGTGTGCCGGGGCAGGGACTCTGCTGCCTCTAAGGGGCGGGGATGTATTTTCATGCAAGGTAAATCATCTTTGTGTTGAATTTCCCACTCTTGTGGGCTGGACGGGTAGTGGGAGATGGGAATTTATGTCTCCACTTTGGAGAAGGCAGTGACAAGTCCATTCTCATTAGGACTTGTCGGAGCTTCTCCCGAGCCCTGCGCACACAGAGCCTCCCCTGGGCAGTGCCCTGATGCCAGAAGGGGTCTGCAGAGCATCGCTGAGCACAGGGTGGGTGGGATGAGCTCTGTGAGCACAGAGAGGGAGGTGACCTGGGCAAAGAGAAGCAGCGCCAGGGCCAGGGCCAGGCAGCAGAGACATGTGCAGGGAGGGAGAAGGAGCTGCTCCCAGAAATGCCGTGGGCGTGGGGATTGGGGTACCTCCGGGCATGCCATGCAGTGCAGGCACTTTTCCACAGCAAGCCCCGCGTTTCTGCCACCCAGCACAGACTCTGCCCCCGGGTTGTGGAGTTTCAGGCTGAGTCTTCTCCTTGGCAGCCCGACCCCTCAGTGAGGAGAAAGCCCTGAGTGCCTGTCTGTCTGTCCCTGTCCTTCCAGCCTTGGCTGGAGCACTGGGGCATTTCTCGGTGTTCCAGCTCCTGTCCTTGCTGCCTTTGTCCCCACCTCACCTGGGGGCTCAGGGCACGTCCGTGTGTGGGGCTGGCAATGAGCTGACCCTCACTCCAGGACACCCCATCTGTCGGACTTGTGACTTTTTCCCTGGGGGTCCTGCTGGGCTGCAGGCTGCCTCCCACAACGGCACCGCTCTCCTATGGACTCCTGTGCCCCAGAGAGGAGCCCCATGGAGAAGACATCTCGGTGCTCAGGCCATGGCGATGCAGCTCATGGTCTGTAGGTGGGCAGCTGCACTGAGCCCCGTGTGTCCCTGGCTGGGAGCGGGGAGCTGAGATCCTCCTTGGGAAGGATGAGAGGAGACAGCAGGGAGGGCTTTGGAGCTGTGCGCTTGCAAACTGGCTGCCTCTGCTCGCAGCAGTGTCCAGTTTCTTTGACGGGGAACATCAGGCTGTGATGGAAGAGCTGCCAGCACAGGGCAGCTGAGAGCAGGGCTGATGGAGAGAGCAGCTCTCCCCACTCTGCGCTAAGGGAAAGGTGTCACTTGGAGTGCCACAGGAATGTCAGGGATTTCTGCCTCAAAAACTGCTCTGCAGTTGTGCTGAGGTCACTAGAACAAAATGAAGGAACCCAGAGCCCCAGAGCTCTGCTCTGCAGCCGGGTGAAATGGGAGCGACAATGCTGAAAAGCTCGTTCATATCAAGAGTGGATTTAGTCTGAGATCACCCCGTGCTCCTCTTGACGTACTGCTGCAAGGCAGGACTGACCCCTCGAGAGCCCACAGCAGAGCCCCCTCCTCCCAGTGGCACCCTCAGCCAGCACCAAATGGACCTGTCGAAAGGGACCTGCCAAAAGTCTTCCTGTACAGGGAGAGGTCTTGCAAGAGAAGTGGAATAGGTTTTGCTCAGAGAACTCTGCCCTGACTTCTCACTGCCTTTTCCTCCTTGGACAGGTCCCCATGTCCAGAGGCAGCAAATGTCCAACAGCAGCTCCATCACCCAGTTCCTCCTCCTGGCCTTTGCAGACACACGGCAGCTGCAGCTCTTGCACTTCTGGCTCTTCCTGGGCATCTACCTGGCTGCCCTCCTGGGCAACGGCCTCATCATCACCACCATAGCCTGCGACCACCGCCTCCACACCCCCATGTACTTCTTCCTCATCAACCTCTCCGTTCTGGACCTGGGCTCCATCTCCACCACTCTCCCCAAGTCCATGGCCAATTCCCTCTGGGACACCAGGGACATCTCCTTCTTGGGATGTGCTACACAGGTCTTTCTGTTTGTCTTCTTGGCTGGAGCAGAGTTTTCCCTTCTCACTGTCATGGCCTACGACCGCTACGTTGCCATCTGCCACCCCCTGCACTACGGGACCCTCCTGGGCAGCAGAGCTTGTGTCCACATGGCAGCAGCTGCCTGGGGCAGTGGGTTTCTCAATGCTCTGCTGCACACGGCCAATACATTTTCCATACCCCTCTGCCAGGGCAATGCTGTGGGACAGTTCTTCTGTGAAATCCCCCAGATCCTCAAGCTCTCCTGCTCACACTCCTACCTCAGGGAAGTTGGCTTTGTTGTGGTTAGTGCCTCTTTAGTATTTGGTTGTTTTGTGTTCATTGTGGTGTCCTATGTGCAGATCTTCAGGGCCGTGCTGAGGATCCCCTCGGAGCAGGGACGGCACAAAGCCTTTTCCACGTGCCTCCCTCACCTGGCCGTGGTCTCCCTGTTCATCAGCACAGGCATCTTTGCCTACCTGAAGCCCCCCTCCATCTCCTCCCCATCCCTGGACCTGGTGGTGGCAGTTCTGTACTCGGTGGTGCCTCCAGCAGTGAACCCCCTCATCTACAGCATGAGGAACCAGCAGCTCAAGGATGCAGTGTGGAAAGTGGTGACTGGATGTTCTTAAGCAGCAAGAAACTGACCATCTTCTTCTGCGTACAATTCCTTATTCAGGATCTACCTGTCTTGTATGACCCAGAGAGTCCATGAGGAGGAGCTGTGCTCTCTGTGGTTTAAACCAAAATACAGGTCCCAGAAGTGACCTCTTGATCTGGGATTCTTTCTCTGAGAACTTCTCTGGAGCTGCAGGGGCAGTGCCTGTGTGCAGAGGTGGAGGGGAAAAGAGTCCCACCACAGCAACGCTGCCAGGGATCACCACCACCACCGCTTGGTCTTTCCCGAGCTGCTCTCTTCCCACCTCTGTACTCTCCTGCTGAGCCTTTGTGTTGGTGTAAGGCCTGAGAGCAGTGGCAGGTTGATCATGGTCCTGCTGTGTGACGGCCCTTTGCCAGCAGGCAGGGACAAGCCATGGGCACTTCTGTGACAGAGCTGACGTTCATAACAGCGTTTCCATCATGAAAGGGGTTCTCCCAAGGGCAGTGCCTGAAGGCTTGGGTCTGCTTCTAACGTTTTTCTCAAGAACTTGCCCAGGAAAATGCACCAGAGAGAAAATGCCAGCAAACACCTAAAGTGAGTGAGTGTGCATGGCGGGGGCACATGGCTGTGTCCTCGCCCAGCAGTTACACTCAGCAGTTAGCCTGACATGTTAGAAAGACTTGGGGAAATGAATCTCTATCATCATCGTTGTCGTCGTCATCATCTTCATCATCTTCGTTGTCCTATTCAATATTATTTTAGTGTTATTGTTATTGTGATCTCCTGTAATTAACCTAGTAAACTGTCTTTATCTCAAATCAGGAGCGTTTTTTCCATTCTCCTCCCCATCCCCTGGGGGGTGGAGGGGTGAGCGAGTGTCTGTGTGGTGCGTAACTGCCAGCTGGGCTTAAACCACAACATCTGGTCTGACCCTTCTTGGAGCAGGACGTTGGTCAAGGTGCCTTGCAGCCTGAACGATGTTCTCCTTCATTCCCCTTCAGGTTTTCCAAGTCAGGAAAGCTCTAAGGTTCTCTCTGACCACAGAAGTCATTCACATCTGGGGCAGGGCTGCTTCACAGGTGACACCAAACAGCCCTGACCACATCCTTTCCTTCCCTTGTCACTCCATTTTCCCTCTCCCCTCAATACCACAACTGCTTCACTTTTGCTACTGGAATACCCTCCAAAAAGAATGACCCACCTCTTAATCCTTTCCCTGGTGGTCATGTGTTTCTGGTTTTGTACCCTCTTTTGGTCTTTCTGAGATGGTTACTGTGATATTTTCCCCCTTGGGTAGCAATTCCATTAAGTACATCATTCTCATTACCTGTAGCATCCTGAAAGTCATAGAGTCATAGAATCATAGAATGGTTTGGGTTGGAAGGGACCTCAAAGATCATCTAGTTCCAACCCCCCTGCTACAGGCAGGGACACCCTCCACTAGACCACATTGCCCAAAGCCTCATCCAATGTGGCCTTAAACACTTCCAGGGATGGGGCCTCCACAACCTCTCTGGGCAACCTGTGCCACTGCCTCACCACCCTCACAGGGAAGGATTTCTTCCTAACATCTAATCTCAATCGACCCTCTTTTAGTTTCACCCCATTCCCCCTTGTCCTGTCACTACACTCCCTGATGAACAGTCCCTCACCATCTTTCCTGTAGGCCCCTTCAGGTACTGGAAGATGCTCTAAGGTCTCCTTGGAGCTGCTTTTTCTCCAGGATGAACAACCCCAACTCTCTCAGCCTGTCCTCAGAGGAGAGCTGCTCCAGCCCTCCGATCACCTTCGTGGCCTCCTCTGGACTCTGTCCAAGAGCTCAATATCTCTCCTGTACTGGGCCCCCCAGAGCTGGACACAGTACTCCAGGTAGGGTTTCACTAGAGCGGAGTAGAGGGGCAGGATCACCTCCCTCAACCTGCTTGTCACGCCTCTTTTGATGCAGCCCAGGACACGGTTGGCTTCCTGGGCTGCCAGCGCACACTGCCGGCTCATGCTGAGCTTCTCATCAGTCAATACCCCCAAGTCCTTCTCCTCGGGGCTGCTTTCAATCCATTCCTCACCCAGCCTATAGTCATGCTTGGGATTGCGCCGACCCATGTGCAGGACCTTGCACTTGGCCTTGTGGAACTTCATGTGGTTCGCACAGGCCCACCTCTCCAGCCTGTCCAGGTCCCTCTGGATGGCATCCCTTCCCTCCAGCGTGTCGACCACACCACACAGCTTGGTGTTGTCGGCAAACTTGCTGAGGGTGCACTCGATCCCACTGTCCATGTCACCGACAAAGATGTTGAACAGTGCCGGTCCCAGCACCGACCCATAAGGAAGGCCACACGTCACCGTTCTCCACTTGGACATTGAGCTGTTGATCACAACTCTTTGAGTGCGACCATCCAGCCAATTCCTTATCCACCGCGTGGTCCATCCATCGAATCCATGTCTCTCCAATGTAGAGACAAGGATGCCGTGTGGGACAGTGTCAAATGCCTTGCACAAGTCCAGGCAGATGATGTCAGGTGCCCTTCCCTTGTCCACCAGTGCTGTAACCCCATCATAGAAGGCCACCAAATTTGTCAGGCACGATTTGCCCTTAGTGAAGCCTTGTTGGCAGAAGGGAAGGCTGATGGGGAACTCCTGCCAGCCTGTCAGTACTGACAAGGAGGACATGGAGAATCCAGAGCCAGTCTCTTCACCATGGTGCATGGTGGGAGGACAAAGGACAAGGGGAGGAAGGTGAGAGAGGAGAGCTTCAGCCAGCACACAAGGACAATTTTTATCCCATGAGCTCAGCCAAGTGCTGGAACAGGTCACCCAGAGAGGTTGTGCAGTCTCTGTCCTTGGGGGTTTTCCAACTCGCACTGAATCAGCCTTGAACCACTTGGTCTGACCCTGTTTCTGACAGGTTGGACGGCAGGCTGCCTGAGGTCCCTTCCACCTCAGGTCTCTGAGGATCCGATGGGGATGCTGGGCCCTATTTCCAACTGGAGTTCTGCAGATGTTTATGGGGCATGAAGCCTCCTGTGCTGTAGGTGACCATCTAAACCAACCCCTCAACCAGGGAAGTTTTGGGGGCATTGGGCTCTGTGCAAGACCCCAGATGATCTTGTTTTAATGCCTGTAGGCCTGTCAGATGTCAGTGAATGGCGTGGAAATGAAAGGAAGAAGATCTGAAGACAAAGAGCCAAAGCAAAGAGAGGTGTCAACACACTCTTCAGCTTTTTTGTTTTTTCTGTCTTTGGAGGGGGATTGCCTTTTCCCAGAACTGGGAATGGATGTAGGATGTAAATGCCTTCAGCTCGAGGGACACAGAGACCTGGTGCCAGTGTAGATGCCCTGGGAAGCCCTGCCCAGCCTCCACCTGCAGCTTGCAAGGGGCTCTGGTCTCCCACAGGTCCTCTGTGACAGATGCCAATCCCAGGCCAGCACCTCAGGTACACGGGGGCCCCTCAAAGTGGCACTGCCTCTTCATGCTCAGACAACTGGGCTCTGCATGGGAAGGGGCAGATTTTATGGTTTTTCCATTGAAATCATCTAGAAGGAAATGTTCATCAGGTGAATCCTTGGAGTGTTTGTAAGAACTGGCAATGTTTTCCTCCCATGACAGAATGGGAATTTCCAGGAAGTGGACTAACGGCAGCAGCAGAAATATTTACCTTCCCCTGTCCTTGCATTACCACTACTCTGTCTGTTATTTCATCTCCCTCATCGCTCAGGTGTTTCCACCTCTCCTGGTTCAATGGCCATGCCTAAGGACATCATTGCAGCAGACTATCTGGACGTACGCCCTTCCCATTGCTCCCAGGTTTCCTCCTCCGCTTGCTCTTTGGCCATTCAGATGCCTCTCAACTCTCTGGTTTCTGCTTGGAGCTTCAGGGAGTTAGAAACTTGCCCCATCTTTCAGAACTCTCATGAACTCTTTAGTCAACACCTTCACTGTGTCTGTACCTATCCTTTGTTATCTCCATGTTTAAAACTGTTCTTGTACGGAAATCCCTTGTGAAAGGTGGACCATATTAGATGCTGCTTGGACTCAGCATCCAGCTGAGGAGAGAGATTTCATGTTCATTAACTTGCATCGTGTTTAACTGTTGTTTGTTGTCAGTGAAGAGAAACCTTTGTGTGCCTGTGTGCAGCCCAGGTCTCCAAGGAAAGCAGGTGGGAGCTGGTGTGAAGGAGCTGTACCATCCAGCTGCAGAGCTCAGTGGAGAAGCCTGATGTGAGGAAAGGTGATGCAAGGCCCAGGTGGCCGATGAGGGAACTGGTGGCCTTGGGGAGGAGCAAGGTTGGTCCAGACAGTGTTGGATCTCAAGGGACTGCTTCTCCTGCCTCTCCAGATGTCTTTAGGAGACAGCTTGGACCAACATCCATTGTAGAACAGGGCTATCACTTCTTCTATAATCTGACACGTGATAGAAAATAGCCTTGAAAGAAAAAAAAATCCTCCTTCATGAAATCTTCTTTGAAATCTTCATCATTAAGTACTCAGCTACAACCTCTCCAATTAGTTGGACAAGGCTTGAGGACTTGAAGAAAATTACGGGAAGAGACATGGCTCGTTAGAGTTTTCTGTACTTTAATGAGCCCCATGGCGTATTTGCTGCTGAGTCCATGCACCTCAGATACCAAGAAGAGGAGAGTGAAGAAACCTCTGGAGAAGGCCAATTCAGCAGTAAAGCCCAAAGTACCTTGAAGCATGAATGGGCCCCACTGGGGGCCATTGCTGACAAAGCCTCCCCAGGGACTCGTTAGAGCAGATCATTGGAGGCCATGATGCCAAAGCAAGGCAAAGTGCAGGCAGCTCTGATGCTGAGGACACCCTGGCTTTGTCTGATGAAGCAGAAATGCCAAGCGCTGACCCCCAGCCCCTGGCAAGGGACATCCTGACCCTCACCTGTGTCTCAGGGCTCTGCCTTGTCCTGTGGGGAGTGGGATGCCAAGGGAAGGACAACGGGATGACACCTCATGGCCTCCCCCGCGGTGGGTGCAAGGAGGCAACGATGCCCCATGGCCATGAGGACAACGTGTCTCCTCTGAGGCCTCTGTGGCAGGGACGTCAGCCATAGGCAAGGGGGCAAAGCCCTCGGTTCCATCGGGGCCTTTCAGCCTTGCCAGCACCCTTGGCCATCGGCACCACAGGCCATCCTACACTGCCCCACGCCTCTGCCTGTTTCCCTGCAGGCTGCAGGCACCCAACGCGCTTCCCCACCTTCTTCTCACCCCATGCTATGTCCCTACCTGGACTGCTGTCTCTCCCTCCTCGCCACATGTTCCCTCAAACACAAAGCCACGGGCTCATCCAGACTCCCTCCGAGTCACTTTTTGCACCACAGCACTGCCCTCAGAAGGACAGTTCTTCAGCCTCACCTCCACTCGGCACCTCCAAAGCTGCAGTTTCTCATTCTTTTCCTTTCTTATCCTTTTGCCCACGACTAAAAATTAGTGCCATCACCTCAGAAAGGAATTTTCCAGCTGTCCCGAGGTACCCCTATGCTTCCCTCAGCCTCCACTTCACCAGGATGAAGCAGCCCAGGTCTCTCATGCTCTCCACACACGACCCCTAACCCTATCTTGGCAGACTTTCTCTGCCCACGTGACAGTTCCTCCCCATCCCTCCAGAACGGGGAGCCCCCCACCCTGGGACACACCACTGCAGAGGTGGCCACACACCAGTGCTGAGTCCAGCTGGAGAAGAAGTGCCCTTGCCTGGGTGGCCACGCTCCTCCCAGGGCAGCCCAATGTGCTCCTGGCCATCTTCCTGTTTAGCACCACTGGCTGCTCTGGCATCCCTCCTAATGCCCAAAGCCTCCTCCTTGAGGCCGCTCCTCCACCAGTCATGGCCGAGCCTGCCTTGATGGACGCGTGTTGTGGTGTAACCCTGGCAGACAGCTCAGTGCCACACAGTCGCTGCCTCACTCACGATGTCCTATGGTATGGAAGATCCCTTTGGTCAGTTGTGGCCAGCTGTCCCTGCCATGTCCCCTCCCAGCTTCTCGTGCACTCCCAGCCTCCCTGCTGGTGGAGCAGCCTGAGAAGCAGGAAAGGCCTTGATGCTGTGCAAGCCCTTGTTCAGCAATAACTAAACCATCGCTGTGTTATCAGCACTGTTTTCATCATAAACCCAAAGCACAGAGCCATACTGGCCACTTTGATGGAAATTAATTGCACCCTAACCAAACCCAGTACAATGGGGTGGTTCTGCCCTCTGATGCAGAACATCACAAGATCAGAAGGAGAAGATCTCTTTTCCTTGGGAAACTTTGTGAAGTTGGTCTTTGTCAAATCCCAGAGCTTCTCAAGGTCTGTTTGAAGTGAAGCTCCATTGCGTCAGCGGTTAATGTGTGCGTGCAGATGGCTCACCTGGCTTGTGGAGCCTTTTGGAAGATCAGGGCAATAGGAATTAAAGGATGTGACAGATTATAAACATATGGAGGAGATCCTAGTTCAATGAAATTGCAGAGGGCAAGCCTGCAGCTCTGCCTTGGAATAGATGATGAGCCCATGGAAAGCTTCTGCATCAGGATTAGCCAAGTAGACTAACACGGGCAACCTTTTAATGTGTGTCTGTTATCAACTGCTTCATCAGGCACAAGTAGATGAGGTCTTCTTCAGCCCACTGGAAGAAGCCTCATGTTCTCACACTCTGCTCCTCCTGGTCTTGGACCTGAACCACCTTGGCAGCTGCCTGAGGGGGCAACACAGCAGGGCACAACCCATCCAGAAGGCTTCTGGAGGACAGTGATGATATTAATAGAATTATAGAATCATAGAATCATAGAATACAAGGTTGGGAGGAACCAGTCTTTTCCATCTAACTCCTTGTAAAAAGGGAGTCTCCATCTTCTTTGTAGCCACCCTTGAAGTACTGGACCATGGTGATGAGGTCTCCCCTAAGCCTTCTTTTCTCAAGGCTGAACAAACCCGGTTCTTTCAGCCTTTCCTCGTATGGCAGGCTTCCCAGTCCTTTGACCATCCTGGTGGCCCTTCTCTGGACCCTCTCCAGCCTTTTCTGTCCACAGCTTTTCTGTGGAGTGGCAACCAAAACTGACCACAATATTCCAGGTGTGGCCTGACAAGCGCTGAGAGGAGTGGGACAGTGACTTCTTTCCTCTGCTGGTGATGTCCTTCTCAATGCAACCCAGCATCCTCTTGGCTTGCTTTGTCGCAACAGCACACTGTTCTCTCATAGTGAGCTTGTTGTCCACCAGGATCCCCAGGTCCCTTTCCACAGAGCTGTTCACCCAATGGGTAGATCCCAGTCTGTGCTGCACCCCTGGATTCTGTTTTCCCAGGTGCTAGACCTTACACTTGTCTTTGTTGAACTTCATAAGGTTCTTGGTAGCCCACTCTTCCAGCCTATCCAGGGCTTCCCGCCATGTGTTTCTCCCTTCTGAAGTGTCTACTTCCCCACACAGTTTGGTATCATCTGCAAACGTCCTCAGGGTGCACTTGATCCCATCACCCAGATCACTTATGAAGATAGGAAACAGCGTTGTGCCCAGCATGGATCCCTGGGGGACCCCATGACTTGTGACAGGTTGCCAGTTTGAAGAAGAGCTCTTGACCAGCATCCTCTGGGTGTGACCTGTCTGACAGGTCCCCACCCACCACACGGACCACGTGTCCAGACCATAACGCACCAGTTTCTCTAGGGGGAGGCTGTGGAGAATCGTATTGGAAGCCTTGGAGAAATGCAGGTAAACAATGTCCACTACTCGCCCCACATCAGCCGAGCAGAAGGTCGGTGCTGGTCGTAGAAGGTGATCAGGTTTGTCGAGAGCGATTTACCTTCAGTGAGTCCATGCTGGCTTTTCCCAGTCACTCAAAGATTATGGGGAGTGGCCTCACAATGACATCAGCCAGCTCTCTTCACACCCTCGGGTGGATATTGTCAGGGCCCACCCATCGATTTGTAAGGGCCAAGCTCCTGGAGTAGTTCACATACCAACTCTTCCTTCACTGATGGTGGGTCTGTGTGGGCATCGACCTGGATTGTTGTTCCCAAGGCCTGGGGCCCAACAGTGCTGGTAAAGACAGAGGTGAAGAAGGGGTTGAGAACCTCTGCCTTTGCAGCACTGCTGGTGACTAATTCACCACTCCTCTTTAACAGTCGGCCAATATTTTCCTTCTGCTTCTGCTTGTTGTTTACCTACCCGACGCACCTACAAATTTCTTGTAGTTTTTGGCATTTCTGCCCAATTTCCATTCCATCTGAGCTTTATCTTTTACAACTGCATCTCTGCACCCCCGGGCTCCTCTGACCTTGACCCAGAGGCATTGGATAGGGCTTCCACAATCACCGTGGTTGACTTCTGTACATTCAAGGTTCTCCTTAACGTGAGTCCAGCTTGCTGACATCTTTCCTACAGTGGGATCTGAAATCTGGACCCCGTGTTCTGTATAATCCCTCCCCTCGATCCCCTGGCCGTGCTGCTGGTTGTCCAGCCCAGAACCCTGCTGCTCTCCCTTGCTGCCAGGGCACACGTTTGCCTCCTGGCCGGCTCCCTCGGGCCTCCTTCCAGCCAGGCAGCCCCCAGCCTGTGCCATTGCCGGGGTCAGACCCTGCAAGGGCAGAAACCGGCAGCAGCTGTCCTTGCAGGTTGTCCTGAGGTTTCTGCCAAAATGTGCTGTCCTCTTCCTTGAAGCCTTTCCCTGAGCACAGGGGCCTGCAGACCCTTTCAGTAACCTCTGGCTGCTGTTTTTAAATCCCCCTCCCCGTTCAGCAGCAGCCCTGCATTTCCCTCCTTCAACAGGGGTCTCTCAGAAGCGATCAAGCCTCTTCTTTTTGCTCTTGACTTCCCTTGCAACCAGCTCCAGGTGAGCTTTGCCTTTCCCCCAAACATGCCTCCACAATAAAGGCAAACCAGAGACATTCCTTCTTGGGAGCTTGTCCTCGCTGACACCTCCAGGCAGCCGCTTCGTGGGCCTTGTCAGCACCTTGTCCCCGTGCTGGCCCAGCCCCACTGCCCGGACACGGTCCCTCGGCCCCACGGAACAGGAACAGCATGGGAAATGGGACAGTCAGGGCTGGAGAAAGTTCTGATCGTTACGGTGCCAATGACGGCCTTCAGCTCACAGTTTCCCCATGGTCCTGCTACTTTTGCAGCCTTCCCCAGCCCCTGATCTCTGTCCTGCCCCGGTAGTGTTCCACGTGGGGCTTTGCAGACAGCTCTGCGCCAGGGTCTGCCAGGGTCTGAGCAAGGAGAGAGGTCAGGCAGGGCTGTCCATTCCCCCAGATTGGCCCCTGACCCAGCAGGAAGATGGAATGGCCTCGCAGCACAAGTCACCCTTAAGCCTGGGGTGAGTGGCAAGTGCTGGAAATGGCCGGCGAGAAAGGCTGGGGGTGCAAAGGCCCTGGCTCCCCTTCCCAGCCTGTCCGTGCCACCAAGAGCACAGACCCACCTCCTCCTCTCTCCTGCACCTGCACGTCTTCAATACCTTCCAGAAGCCCTGGCTCTGCACCACACCCCCCTGGTGCGAGTCCTCACCCTGCATGGTCACACAGCACACGCTACACACTGATGGTTTTCTCTCGCAGGCACTTTCCAGCCCAGCCCAGCTCCCTCCAACTCTTGCCACCTTCCCTGCCCTCTCCCCAGCACAGCCCAGCCTGGGCTGGCCCCACAGCAGTGCCCAGCACAGGGTGCTGCCGAGCTCTGGGCACTCACCCCACAGCCCCAGCCCCTCGCAAGGGCACAGCAGCTCCGCAGGGGAAGAGAGGGCTGAGCCCCAGAGGTGGGGGGCACCCGTGGCACAAGGCAAAATGGGTCAGTGGCACCCTGTGTCCCCCCCGCTCTCCTCCCCAGCAGGTCCTGCGCTATCTGCAGCCCCTTCACGCATTTCCCTCTCCCCAGGGCAGCTCAAGAGCCCCAACCCTGGCGCTCCTCAGGCTCATCCTGCTGCCCCACAGACAGAGCAGCCTGCCCCAAGCTGGTGCAGCTAGAAAGGTATTGGAATTTCTCCTTCATTCCTGCCCTGCTGGGGATGGATCTGGGACAAAGAAGTTGCTGATGGTGCATTTATTTTTCCTAAATATACAGAGAACACGCTCCTTATCTACACAAACTCTCTGAGTCACAGAAGACAGGTGGGCACTTAAGGAGGAGGGATGAATAATGTCATTTCTTTGCAGACAACATCTTTACACTGGAAAAAGGAACAAAAAAGAAAGAAATGAAAAAATCAACAAAACAAAAAGGTAAGACAGACTTGTCCTGCCACGACATACGCTGGCAGTCATTTGCAGAGGAAGGTGAACAGTCTCAAGCTGTTGAAAAACGTTTAATCAGTTTCCTCAGGGCATCCTTGAGCTGCTGGTTCCTCATGCTGTAGATGAGGGGGTTCACTGCTGGAGGCACCACCGAGTACAGAACTGCCACCACCAGATCCAGGGATGGGGACGAAATGGAGGGGGGCTTCAGGTAGGCAAACATACCAGTGCTGACAAAGAGGGAGACCACGGCCAGGTGAGGGAGGCACGTGGAAAAGGCTTTGTGCCGTCCCTGCTCCGAGGGGATCCTCAGCACGGCCCTGAAGATCGGCAAATAGGACACCACAATGAACACAAAACAGCCAAAAGCTAAACAGGCACTAACCACAACAAGGCCAACTTCCCTGAGGTAGGCATCTGAGCAGGAGAGCTTGAGGATCTGGGGGATTTCACAGAAGAACTGTCCCACAGCATTGCCCTGGCAGAGGGGTATGGAAAATGTATTGGCCGTGTGCAGCAGAGCATTGAGAAACCCACTGCCCCAGGCAGCTGCTGCCATGTGGACACAAGCTCTGCTGCCCAGGAGGGTCCCGTAGTGCAGGGGGTGGCAGATGGCAACGTAGCGGTCGTAGGCCATGACGGTGAGAAGACAGTACTCTGCTACAACTAGAAAGAGAAACCAGAAGAATTCAGCAGCACATCCATAGAAAGAGATGTCCCTGGTGTCCCACAGGGAATTGGCCATGGCTTTGGGCACAGTGGTGGAGATGGAGCCCAGGTCCAGAACAGAGAGGTTGATGAGGAAGAAGTACATGGGGGTGTGGAGGCGGTGGTTGCAGGCTATGGTGGTGATGATGAGGCCGTTGCCCAGGAGGGCAGCCAGGTAGATGCCCAGGAAGAGCCAGAAGTGCAAGAGCTGCAGCTGCCGTGTGTCTGCAAAGGCCAGGAGGAGGAACTGGGTGATGGAGCTGCCATTGGACATCTGCTGCCTCTGGACGTGGGGACCTGTCCAAGGAAGAGATGTCATTGACAGCTTAAGACAAACATCTTGAAATAAAACTCATCGTTTCTCACAGAAATGTGGACATTATCTTGTACTTTGGGAGCACTTTCATTCTGCCTTCTTTTTTAGAGCTCCTTTGTTTTCTTGGTGAGTGTGAGGTGAGGAGTGGGATCTCTGCTGGGGGCTCCAGAGGAGACAGTCCTGCCCTGCCGTTTGGGTTGCGTGAGGATTAAGCTGTCCTAATCACAGGTTAGGTCCGATGTTACCCACTCGTAATCATAAGCTTAGCAGGGGGTGGTTGTTTGGGAGAAAAATTACTCTGCATGTTTCCTGCACTGAGAGTGAACAGCTGTGTGTGAGGAGAGGCAAAAGGATTGCCTACAGCTCAGTGCCCCGTGAGGGGAGGTGGGCTGCCTGCCCATTAGCCTTTTTCCTGCCTTCCTTGTGCTTGCACCTCTTTGACCTGAGCGTGTTCACACTCATATAGTATCCTCCCCAAAAGGAACAGGGAAGAGTGGAGCAAAGGGAATTCATCTGCAGGTGCAGATTCTGCGTGACAGGACCCACAGGGTCCGTAGCTGAGCTGCAGCTGAAACCCCACTCCCCAGCAAGTTGAGGGGAAGACCAAGGGAAACATCGGCAGGAGGGGAAGGGAACAAGGAGCATCAACGGGGTTCTCTGCAAAGGGATGCAAGGTCACGGAGAGATTGCACAGGTGATGCTGGAGCTCTCTGGGAGCTGCAGCAGAGGGAAGCTGGAGTTTTAAGGCTTCTGCAAGACTTTTACATCTGTCAGCATCACAGCTAAAGAGTCTCAGTTCCCCACCCAAAACTGACAGCTGAATTGTAATTTGTCATTCGTCACTTCAGTCGACCAAAGTGTGGAAAACTCAAAGCTCAGTCTCTTTGACTTTCAAGTAACCCTCAGCATGACCTTCCTCTTGAAAACTCCCCTTGGAAATGCTCTGGGGGTGATGTGGAGCTGTGAGCAGCCCTGGTCCACAAAGCATACCCTTGAGAGTAGAAGGACCCTGCCTTGTCTTTGCCTTCCTTACCCAGCCCTGCCCTGCCAGGGTCACTCCTTCCACCCACAGTGTCTCCCCACAGAACCGTGGGGAGCTCCCCAGGCAGGCTGAGTGCTGACCCTGGCAGGCAGCAGAGTCCCTGCCCCGGCACACAGCCCCTGGGGCGCAGGGACCCTGCTGGCAAGGACAGCCCTGGGCACCCCTGCCTGCACAGCCAGCTTCATACCCCTGCAGCCGTCCACAGCAGAAGGCAGCCCTCATGCCTTGTCCCTCTGATGGGGCAGCAGGGCATCCCTGCTCTGCAGCACGTCCTCCTGCTCTGTGCTGCACAAACTCTCAGAGTCCTCCTGACACAGCCCACAACCTGTCAGCTCTACCAGCTGGAGGAGATCCCTCCAGGCACTGAAGCTGCCTTGCCCTGCACCCACAGACTTACCACGTCGAGGGCTCTGAAGATTTCTCCTCCAGGGAGCTCGCAGCATCCTCCCGCTCCCAACTGCCTTGAAGCTCTCTCAGCCTCGCAGGTCTCCTCTCGCTGCCTGCAGGCAGTGCCCTCAGCCCTGCTCCTGGGCAGAGCTGTCTCTCTGCAGCGCTGCCCACGGGCCATGAGCTCCCTCCATCCCAGGAGCCCGGCCCAGCTCAGCAGCAGAGGACCAGCCCAAGGTGGCACTTTCTCTGTCCCCTCTGGGCTGCCTCCAGGTGTCCCTGGGGCTCCAGGGGAACCTGCTCTGAAACAGCCTGAAGGAACCACTGATGTTCCTTCTCTCAACGGGGGAGAGACACTTCCTTCCAGCAAATGGTGGCCACCTCTGCAGCATGGCAAGGCCTGTCCCTTCCCTAGCCAGGACATGTAGGGCAGTCCATGGGGAGGAGAAACATCACACCGGGGTCTCCTGCCTACACTTGCCAAGCTCTGGTTTTTACTCCCCCCCTTGATAACAAGTCAAGGAAGAGACCCAAACTGTTCCCAGTGGGCCTGTCAGCAGCACCTTGTCATTGCTGGAGATCAGCTTCACCTCTGGCAAAGGCCCCCAGGGGCAGCAGAGGCACCACTGACAAAAACCCTCTTTGCTGCCAGGGCTGCCCTTCCCAGCCCTGTTTCTCTCTGGCCTGGGGGACAGCAGGGCTTGCTCACTCTCTTGGCATCCCGTTTCAGCTTGATGTTTCCATCTGCCAACTGCTCGGGCATGTCTCTGCTCGGAAGCAAAGCCTCTGCACACACAGGGTACAGGGGTGGGTACAGGCTTTTCAGGAGAGACAGGCTGGAAGGGTTAGGAGTGGGCTTCCCTCTAACTGAAGAAGGTACTGGGATGTCTGGAGCTCGTTGGTGGGACAGGGGACAAGTTGGGAGAGCCCTTGTGGGTGAGCATCAGGAGAGGCCAGCAAAGGTGAAATTGTGGTGGGAGATCACCGCACAAATGAAGAAGCAAGCATAGACCTCTCTAAGCCCCCCAGGGAAGACTCTCCACGTAGAAGCCTGGTTCTCACTGGGCTCTTTCATGACCATGGCATTTTCTGGAAGGGGAACACAGCAGGATGCCAACAGCCCAGGCTGTTTCTGGAGTCTCTTGGAACAATTTCTCAGCACCGCTGGCAGATGGGCCAACAAGGGTGATGGAAGCCTGGATGTGATGCTTACAAGCAAGGCAGAGCTGGCCAGGGCTGAGAAGACTGGCTGGCCTGGCCTGGCAATGGTGGGGTGCCAGTGCCCAAGGAGAGTGAGGAAGGCTTCTAGAAGACTCCAGACCCCAGAGCTGTGAGAAGCAGGCTTGTGTCTGTTTTGGGGAGATTTAGTGGGGATCCAATGGTCAGCAGCACTGAAGGGCAGCAGAGCTCAGTAGAGCTGG
This sequence comes from Balearica regulorum gibbericeps, assembly GCF_011004875.1. NCBI lineage: Eukaryota > Metazoa > Chordata > Aves > Gruiformes > Gruidae > Balearica > Balearica regulorum. Next base: position 41,156,875 of record NC_046190.1, on the reverse strand, counting down.
TCTTCAGGAACAGCATCCTCCAAGCTCAGCAATGGTCTGCATTAGATCTCAGTTGAGTCTTGGACGGGGTTTCAAGGGCATCATGACGAGTGTTTATGGCTTCAGGAACAGTTACAGAAGGAGCAGAACCCTTACCAGTCCATGGGACCAGAGGATCTGCATCCAAGGGTGTTGAGAGAGCAAGACGATGTCACAGGGAGGCCAGTCTCCATCATGTAGGAAAAGTCCTGGAGACTGCAGGGACTCCCTGACGACTGGCACCTTTCCAAGAGGCCCCGAGGATGACCTGGGGAACTAAAGGCTGCTGAGCTTCCCTTTGGCTGAGGGACACGTACCAGAGCATATCCTCTTGGAGAGCAGTTCTGGGGGTGTGACAGAGGAGGTGGCGGGATGACCCCAGGGCTGATTCTGCCTGACCATCCTCATTGCTTCCTCTGATGAAAGGACCGCAGCTGTGGGTGAGGGGAGAGCAGTGCGGGTAT